>NW_020227478.1:0-4845 GCF_003070985.1 Temnothorax curvispinosus
TTATCAAGGTATAATCCATTTTCTAACATACAGGCAATAATGATTGAGTATCGCATAAACACTGTTAATAAAACTTATTTTTATGAATGTAGAACTCATTAATGTTTTCTTTGTGTAGGTATATATTTGCTATTGTGTAGGTATATATTTGCCAGATACAATTCTGGAATCACAACAACGAAGTTAAAATTGTAAATCATACAGCACTCAAACCAATCACTAGGAACATCAACATCTCATGCTCAATTTTGTACATGGCCATGAATAAAAAAAATACTACTTAAGATATGCACATCAGTTTGAAATTAACTTTGTATATTTTAGTATGTTTTTGTTTGTCGATATTTTAGTCGCTTTTTATTAGCTTCTTTATTAACTTTCTTTCTCGTTTTTACTGCAGCTATTCAAATCGAGCGCGCTTTATTCCGGTAAAAAAAAGAATTGATTAAAATCGATGTATTTGGCAAAACATCGATTTCCAAACATCGATTTTATTTTCCATCGATTATTTCCGAAACGATGTTTTTTTTTAAACATCGCCCACCACTACTCGGTACTGATATTCAACTCCATCTTGTCGCACAAGGTTTCCACTGATTCGACATATTCCACTCGTTTTCAGTTACGTTGGTAAACTCTGTACCTCTCTCCATCTTCAATTGCTGCATCTTTGCCACCTGCCGCCTGCAAAAATAAATAAACATATAATATCGAAATGCATTTTTTAAACATTACCTCGACAAAGATATCATTTTATACGAAAACAACAATTCTTTGCTTATTTATTTCATTACTACAAACTTATCATAAACGTTGAAATATTATGTCTACAACAATTAATATATCTAAAGTTAAGTACAGCCAAAACGTCTCCGGAAATTAAAGTAACCAGCTCACGATGAACGCATCTGGTACTTATTACAATTAAACAGCTCACGATAAACGCCTCTGAAAATTGTAGTAGCCAGTTCACGATAAACGCCTCTGACAATTTAAGTAACCAGCTTACGATAAACGCATCTGGTACTTATTACAATTAGACAGCTCACGATTAACGCATCTGAAAATTGTAGTAACCAGTTCACGATAAACGCCTCTGAAAGTAACCAGCTCACGATGAACGCATCCGGTATACTTATTACAATTAGACAGATCACGATTAACGCCTCTGAAAATTGTAGTAGCCAGCTGACGATGAACGCCGCTGAAAATTTAAGTAACCAGCTCACGATGAACGCATCTGGTACTTATTACAATTAACCAGCTCATGATGAAGCCTTTCATATTATTTTTACAATTTACTAACTACTTTCTTAGTACTAACTTTTAAAAAATTAAACATGTTTTTTTTATTTACATATAAAGCTTTATTTTGTTAATTTGTATTATTGTCCGATATTAAAAAATAGTCAAAGAATTGTTCTCCCTATTGTAATTAAATAATCAAAAACACGAAAATTGAAAACTACGACAATGTCCCGAAAGGTCGTAATCTCGAAATCTTAGATACGTGACAATGTCCCGAAAAGTCATAATCTCAAAATCTTTGAAATAAGACAATGTTTCGAAAAGTCATAATCTTGAAATATAAGAAATGAGACAATGTGTATCCGGTAAAATTATAGATAAAAGTGGACATCTCAAAATTTAAAAGAGACAGAAAGAGAGTAGACAAAGTATTTCAGAATTGTTTCAACACTTTTTTCAGAAATTTTGAAACTTTACGAGTCAGTTGCTATATATCATTTCGATACATTACAGTTCTTACAATAAAAAAAAAAAGAAAAAAGAATGTGTGTGTGTGTGTGTGTGTGTGTGTGTGTGTGTGTCTAATATTAGTGAAATAAAAAAGATCCTTATTAATAATTGTTACCCGAAGAAAGTTGTTGATAAATATTGTATGTCAATGTCCGGCTTGGTAAATTGCGAAATCGTAACAACAATGATCCTGTCAGTAGCGAAGTGGCCCAAGATCCTCGAAGGTGCATTACTGTATCTTACATAAAGGGCCTTAGCGAGAATGTTAGCCGTACAATGCGAGACATGAACTTTAGAGTTCTTCACACCATCCCGAAGAGATTGGATTGTGTCATTAGGAAGGGTAAAGACGGGTTGCCGAATCTCAGTCAGACTGAGTTAGTTTATAAGATTGATTGTGCAAATTGTGATGCGGTATATATTGGCCAGACAAAAAGGCATTTAGAAACACGCATCAAAGAACATCGATGTGATATCAGGAAAAATGTAGATAATCATTCTGTTGTGAGCAAACACCGTCTTACACACAATCATGATTTCAAGTGGCATCCGAAAATTTTATACAAAGAAAAACATTTCAAAAAAAGAGAAATATCGGAAATGTTTTTCATTAAAAAAACATGATTGCACAATCAATTTACAAAACGATACTGAGAGCCTGCCATCTATTTATAACCGTGTCATTGGTATTACTTAGTCGGTCCTATATATTCGGTTTTGCTCGTTTTTCCACCAGAGCGCCGTTTGCTATCCGCGGATTACGTTTGACAATTTCATTTCGACTTTGACTGTCTTACTGTTCGGACGTTGTGCCTCGATATGACTGGTGACGTTTTGATTTCACCGTTTGTTTTAGAACGCATAAGAATTGTAAGCTTTTAACTAATTTTTACAGTGTTAATTGATTTTATTGTTTTTGACTAGCGTGATATTGTAATGATTTTGTATAGTTTTTCTATTGTTAAATGTATTATTTTCTCTTTTGTTTAGTTTTGCGTTTGTCTTGACGTTGTCAGGACACCACGTCAACGATGCAATTAAGTTTGTTATCGGTGTAACTTGAATTAAAGCACTTGATAAGGACCGGAATTCGGTCGAAACGTCGTGCAATCTTGTTTCAATTGGCCAGTTGGGTCGAAAATAAAACGACTTATTTTCAAAATTTGGCATATTTTTCTTCGCGACTTTGCATGTCCACCAAAAGCTGGACAGCAAAGCCGTAACAAAGTGTTTGCGTTACATTAATAGTGTTACACACGCGAAGCGAAGCTTCCGCACTTTCGCGACACAGCACGACACTCTAGCACTTACTCGACACTCACGCAATAATAACACGAAGGTTACGAAAACCAGACTCACGTATATTTACAGCTGCTCAATACAAAAGTGTCAACACACAAGAACAGTAGTTCTCCAAGACAAAGTTAAATCAATAATCCCCGCGTTGCTAAGGACGCTTCCAACTTCACGGGAATGACCGCTCGCTTCAGCTCGAATCAAGGGCCGTCTCAGCGCGGGCGTAACACTGCCCTCCCTTTTCAGATTGTCGTCCCGACAATCCGGAAGGGCAGTTCTTGCGTCAGGGCGTTCTCCCGTTCCCGCGGCTTCCAGGAAACTGTACGGCCTCTTGCCCTACCCTGGGCTGCTGCCACAGGTTACTGGGCGCCGTCCTCTCAGCTCCTACCGCTCTCCCCAGGCAGTCCCCAACGACATCCCGTCTTCACTTCGGGAAACTCCAAGGCGACTCCCAGCTTCCTCGCAGAGAATCTAGCCCTCCAGTACGCACAGCACAGACCCATTTCTCCAGCCCGACGCTAAGCCTTCTTCGGCGTGTTTTCTCTCTTGAAGTTCTTCGCACAAAAGGAGGGAAAATTTCATCGAGAACCCAATATCTCAAAGAGACTCCCCCTGTCCCCTGCCTCGGCATTCGCCCTAAGTCCCACGGAAAAACCTCGGTGCAAAAACCGTGGGCGAGGCAGGCTTGCAGAGATGTTGCTATGGAACTTCATCTCGCCTTTTCGAGTTCTCCGCATCTCCTCTGGCCAGTAACAAATTTTCCTAAAACACAAAACGTCAAGCGCAGGGAACACAGAACAAAATATTTAAAAATTCTTACTTAGTAACTATAGTAATCTCCGGATTCCGATCTAACCTTCCAATTTCCTATTCGAAAAAGGAGCTAGTCTATCAGCATGAACTACTTTATTCTTATGTCTTGGCGACTTCCGAATACAATAAACTACCTCACTCAGTTTTTTAATTATGAAAAAGAGGCCTTCCCAATTGCTCTGCAATTTAGGGGCTTTCCCCTTCTGTCTTTGAGGATTATAAAGCCACACCTTTTCCCCTTCTTGAAAAAGAATCTGCCTAGCCCCTTGATCATACCGGGTTTTCACACAAGAAGATTTGAGATTAATCCGTCCCCTAATATTGAAATGGATCTCCTCGAGCTTTTCTCTCAAGTTCCTAATATAACCTCTAGCTACTTGCGGATCTTCCCCAGGAGGTTTCAGAGGACTCTCCCTTACAAGTCCAAAGGCAGCCTAAAGTCTTGAGCAAAGTATAACTCCGCCGGAGTCACACCAGTGGTTTCATGCAGAGATGGGCATAACTAGTTACTTTTGTATTGAGTTACAAAAAAGTTACCAGTTACAAATGTATCGTGTAAGTATCCATCGTTACTTCGTTACACATGTAGCAAGATGCCATTGTTACTCGATAAACTTGTAAAGCGTAACGAAATTTATTTCGTTACTTGTTACAAATGTAACGAGTAACGAAATTTTTTTTGTTAATCAATACTTTTCTAATAAGTAACGAAATAAATTTTGTTAGTCGATACTTTTCTAACGAGTAACGAGAACAATTTAAGTACTCAATACATTTGTAACGCGTAACAAAATTGATTTTGTTACTCGTTAGAAAAGTATCGACTAACGAAATTTATTTCGTTATTCGTTACATTTGTAACGAGTAACGAGATAAATTTCGTTAGTCGATACTTTGCTAATGAGTAACGAAATCAATTTAGATACTCAATACATTTGTAACGCGTAACAAAATTGATTTCGTTACCCGTTTCTAGAT
>NW_020227478.1:4945-5081 GCF_003070985.1 Temnothorax curvispinosus
TAGTAGGATTACGCAAAAAAGTCACATAAGCATCAATATTTTTATTCAAAAAATGATTTTTACATATTGGCATAAATTTAATCGCCATGTTGTCGAGGATTTGCAGTATTTGAAGCTTTCGCAGCGTTTGCTTTCA
>NW_020227479.1:0-3285 GCF_003070985.1 Temnothorax curvispinosus
TATCTTAAAATTAAATTTAGAAAGACAATGTTTTAAAACAATTTTCCATATTTTGAAAAAATCTACTAGAATGAACCATAATATACCATATTCTTTTTGGATACAATGAGATTATATAAATTTAATTAAATTCAACATAAAAGTATATGTATTTGTTTCGTCAATAATTAAATAAACAAGAAAGATTCGATTTTTATATTCGACAACGTTTGGCTAATGTCGTGACAATTCGACCATAAATTTAATTAACATGCCGAGATGTCAATACATATTTTACTTTGATATAATAGTTCATATAGTATTTTATATAGTATTTTATATAATATTTTATATAATATTTTATGTAGTACTTTATATAATCTTTACATATATTTGATTTTCACTCTCGCTTAATTCCCTTACCTTCTCTTCTGCTACCAAGCATATTTCCCTCTGTATCTGTCTTACCTTTCAAGTTAGGTCACTGTCAATGTTTTTCTCCTTTAAGGTTTTCTTTTTAATCATAACTGTCCTTTTCTGTTCCTTACCTTTCAGTTTCTCTGTAATCATATTTGTTCCTCTTTTTGTCTAGAATTTACCATAACTTCTAATGTGTAGTTCTTTCTGGTAATATTTCTTCTATCTTTTTCTACAGTATCTCTTTTTTGGACCTCTCATTTTTTTTATCACAATATTGTTTTCTTTCTTTCTCTTATTTCCTCTTGCATTTTTAATTTTTAAAATTTTCTATTATATGTAGATTGCCATCCGCGCCACTGTGAGATGAGTACAAAATAATGTTTGACAAGTGGAAAAAGGATGTACAGGAATTGAATACGTATATGTTTCTTTATTTAACAAATTATAGGCTCATTAAATGTACAACAAATTACATTTTTTTAAATAGTAATACATACAAGATGTTTCCCAAAATTAGATACTAAAACATTACTGATAAATCCGGTATATTATAAAATAGAATAACGTATAATTGTCACGTTGGCATATTTATTTCTTTATACAAGCTACTGAATGTATAGTAATCTGGTGTTTGGACACATTAGTGAATGCGTGTGGTTGACTTAAAATGGACCACTTAACATTCTTTACTGATATATATATCCTGTATCATGCATGATATATATTTTCATAGCAATTTTCAATTCTAATATTTATTTAACAGCCAATTAATTTTATTATAATGTTCAACCAGAACAATGCCTATTATCATACCTCCGCCACACAATATATTTTTATATACGACATTTCCTTCCTTTATTCACTAATTAGCTTGATCTAATTAAATTTATTGATGCGAAATTTGTAAGGACTACCGCTTTTGTCAGATATTTCGTTGTATTCGAGTGTAAGAAGATTTTATATTCGGAACGAAAATAGTAGATCCGCGATACTTATATTCAGTTAACTGTTATCTGAATTTGTTGGAATTATATCTAACTAACATAAACAAGTAGCAACTACAGATTTAAAGAAAAAAAATGTAAATATTTTCAGACACTGTATTTTATTCACAATACCTTAAATTTTCAAGCTATCTGGTCAAGGCTCGGATGACCAATGAGGCCATTTTATAATTTCGTTATATAAGGCATCTCCAGGACTTTCAGTGCTCCTAACTTGTCGGTGACCTAACAGTTTATAGTCAGGCGCGATCTTTCCGGCTTTGACGCCGAGTTCTATGATCTTTTGCGCGGCACGTAATTGTAGTTTCGGCGGTACAACTGAACTGAAATTACCGATGAAGGAAATGCCAATGCTTCTGTTGTTATAACCGCAGGCATGGGCACCGACGTAGTCCCAATTTCTGCCAACATATGCGAAGCCGTCACCTCCGACGAGAAAATTATAGCCGATATCCGAAAAACTTTTATCTTTGAAATGCGTGTACTGAACAAATCTCACTTGGAATGCACACTCTGGTAGCGTGGTACAGAATGCTGTCACAGTGTGACTAATAATTACATATGACACTGGCAGCTTCATTTTTGTTAGAGGTTCCAAAGGCGGCTCCGCATCCCATTCGTCCCTCTCGACAAAGCGTAACGAAGTGTCCATTCCATTATTATCTGAAAGTCATGAAAACATATATATAGTACATACATATATCATACGAAAGATTCAAGATATACCATGCAAACAAATTAATTAAAAGCTCTTTAATTTAATACACCGAATGTGTCAATCTTAATCGGATGCATACGCCAATTTTAGCTTTAAAATCTAGAACATTATTCTTATATATATATTATATGACATAATGCAAAGTGTTTTGAAATATATATATGACACGTGAAAAGCAAAAAAAATGCGCTTTTAAGTAACCAAAATAAAATAAATACAAATATTAAAGTGCAAGATACAGATTTTAAGTTTACAATTGTGATAAGATAACGTTTGCCTCATGTCGCGCTTGCAAACGAAAAATTTTTTAGACAGACAATTACCCTCGGTCGATGAGTCTGGAATTTTCGATGGGACCGGTGTGGTCAGTTCGGGCGGTGTGAGAGATACGTCTGGATGGATGATGAGTGAAATGTACAGTTTTAGGACACTTGGATTTGCAGTCATCTGGTCCATCCTCGCATGAGTAATGAGGCCACTTTATAATTTCATTATATAAGTTATCTCCAGCATCCCAAACTTGTTGGTCTAACAGTTTATAGTCAGGTGTGATCTTTCCGTCTTTGACGCCGAGCTCTATGATCTTTTGCGCGGCACGTATTTGTAGTTTCGACGGTACAACTGAAGTGAATTTACCGATGAAGGAAATGCCAATACTTTTGTCGTTATAATACCAGCAGGCATGCCGACCGACGTAATCCCAATTTCTGCCAACATATGCAAGGCCGTCGCCTCCGACGAAGAAACTGTAGCCGATATCATCAAAGTTATTTTCCAAATACCAAGCCTGAGTAGCCCTCACTTTGGTTGCACACTCTGATTGCGTGGTACAATAATGTGACGGAGTACCTTGTGACCGACCAATAATTACATATGATACTGGCAGCTTCATTTTTATTAATGGTCTCGAAGCAGGTTGTGCACCCCATTCGTCCCTCTCGACAATGCGAAACGAAGTGTCGGTACCATTATTATCTAAAAGTCATGAAAACTTAGTACATATCATACGAAAAGTTCAAGATATAATATACCATGCAAACAAATTAATTAAAAGCTCTAAATACACCAAATGTGTCAATCTTAATCGGATGCATACCTGCGGTGTCGGTTTGGCTGCCGTCGATTACAACCGCTCCTAATAATCATAAGAAGTAGTATTAAAAT
>NW_020227480.1:0-61999 GCF_003070985.1 Temnothorax curvispinosus
CGTAAGAATCAAAAGTTTATTGGCGACCGCGTCGCTTCTTGCCGCGCGGCAAGCGTTTTCGCGTCCTGTGTGCAGAAGCCATTAGGCTGAGTTTCCACTGAGCGCGTCACGCGTCGCGTCGTCACAAGTTAACCAATCAAAACATCCCATTTTATTACATTACTTGTGACGGGATCAAAATGGGATGTTTTGGGGTACGTTCCAAAACTCTACTCTGAGTAGCAGGGTTAACCCTACGCCGTTCCAAAACGCGAAGTAAGTAACTATATGGGCGGAGCCTATTCGTTCCAAAAGTGAGAGTAAAGTAACCCCGGAGTTAACTCTATGAACCCTGCTTCCGAGGTGGGTTAGGAGAGTAAACTCTACTAAATTTGAATATAAACGCGGGATCTTAGAACATATAAGCGCAATTGTCTCTATACACCGCGAAAACGTTGGCCGTTGCTGTGATAAGTAAGAGAGTATAATATTAAAATTAGATAAAGTATTTTATATTAGAATTAGAAATGATACTTTATTACCCGGGTCTGAAAGAGCGTTTTGTAGGGACGTACCCAACCCTGTACATTTATATATACATATAAAATAATATTATTTCCCGGCCTGGCCATTAAGCGACCTCACAAGATAAAGTATTTTATATATCACACATAATAAATGAGCATATTAATTTCTTTTTTAATGGTTTTTTAGTCTGTTTTAGAATTGAGAGTTACTTTAAAAAAAAGTAAAATTTATTAGGTTAGGTTAAGGTTAACTTTCAATCCTAAAACATTGTTGAAGTATCAGTATCATACATATATACAAATAATATTATAAATTTATATTATTGTTTACAAAGTATAAAATAGACAAAATGGATCTCACAGAACAGCAGTACACCCTTATAAAAATTTAATACTGTAAGTGATTTTTTGACTAGTAATTAATCACTTAAAAACACTATTAAAAGCACTGTTAATAGTGCTTAATCAAAAAAATGATTAATCACTAGCCAAAAAATCACTTACAGTATTAAATTTCTATAAGGGCATAATAATCGAAGGTGTAATATACAACATTACGACAACACCCGAGATGCATAAAAGAATACGAAATGGTAAGTTAAGTAGTAGAGTATTTCATTAAACTAATTTCATTAAACAGCTCGTTGAGCTCGTTGAGCTTCCATTTTATTCGTTGCTAATACTACTTTTTCAACGTTCCAAATCGTTCAACCAGAGTAACTTACTCTGGGCTTACTCTCTCCCCACTACCTTGGGTTCTTTAGAGTTGACGGAGTAGAGTTTTGGAACGTACCCCTGATTGGTTAACTTGTGATGACGCGACGCGTGACGCGCTCAGTGGAAACTCAGCCTTAAGGGCCTTGGCACATAGAAAAACTTGAGCAGTAAGCAAATCAGCCAATCAGAGTCAAGAACTTAAGGCACGGCCCTAAGCGGTAGCGAATCCATACCGTTGATTTCTTAGGCTGAAATCACATGGCATGTATTTTCCGCGTAACGCGTAACCAATTAGAAGAGCGTTTCGCATTTTCGGTTACGCATATTCGCGCTTCTGATTGGTTACGCGATACGCGTTACGCGGAAAATATTAGTCCATGTGACCGTACCTTTACGCTTACGCAAGTTACGCCGCATGTGACGGCACCCTAAAAGTCCACGACGCATCTAGTGATTTCACAGTCGACGGTCTACGCGTCTACGGGGTTCACTCGACTGACTACACGGCAACGGCAACGGCAGCCATTTCGACGCTTCTCGACGCTCTTTCACGCTCACGAATTCACCGGGACACGAGACACGAGGCACGAGGCTCTATTGCGTTCGTCGCGTTCACAAATTGTTATTGTTATCGTCGTTTATAATCAACGTTCTTCTTCATGAAACACCCCACTTCTCTATAGCGATTCGGTGAGTCGAACATTCTGGCGTGTCACATGCCGATATCTCTCATTTTACGATATATCTCGTCTCCTCCTTCCATTTCCCAACGCCAATAAATTGGATATATCGCAGCCCGCACTGTCCGCAGTCGAGAACACACGCGTATCATTCCTATTTATTATCCATTTATCATACATATTTCTCGAAACTCCTTTTCTGCATCGTAAGATTTTTTTCTTTTTTTGCCGCACCCACATGCTCGACAATCAACAATCCTTCAACGGATCATTCTCGTCTATTTACCAACAGTTTGTTCTTTTGTCGAAAAAGACGCTTACATGACGCTAGAGCATGTGTTAACAGGATGCATAAATCGTGCATAAACCCGTAAACCGTAAAACGGAACTAACGCGAGATACTTGAAGCCGGAGTTTTATTTATTTATTGTTAATATTGATAATATACATATTTCTTTGTTACTTGAGGCCCTTGAGGGCCAAGTACGCGTGAGCGTAGTGATACAGAACCAATCGTATATTAACATTTAAATATTTTAATAGTTACTACTTTGTTGCTACTCCGCGTCATTATGAAGTGGATGAAAAGAAAAAATGGAGTGTATGTTTAGAAGCCACGTGAAAACTCAAAAAACTTTGATCGATTTCTAACAAAGAAAGAAAAGAAGATTTTGAAAAAAGATTCCATAAACATTGTTGAAAGATAAATCTGAAAATTTACGAAAACAAATTAAGAAAATATAAGAATTTAATTGTGATAATTTTTAATTTTTATTAATTCCTGATATCAGTACATCACTAGAGTGCTACAATGCACCAGTGAATCCAACTAAAAATACTTGGATTTTTAATTAGGAAAATAGAAAGATGGAAATAAAGAAAATATGGTGCTATTTCAAGGCGAAACAGATACATCCATACTAGTGGAAGAAGTCATTTATATTTTTTGTTCAAATATTCGTGTCGCTCATCTAGCTGTAACATTCTGTTACTGTTTCTGATTTAATATTTTGTTTAATTTTCTGTTTCTCTTTTTCAAATATATAAACTTATTACAACGTATACTTAAAAGACAACGTTTAATGTAGTACAAGAATTTGTTGAAAGAAGTACAATATATAATTGTCATAGTTTTCCAATCATTACATTTTCCCTCGAACACTATCATTAAATATATGTAACGATTATAATATCTAGTAGTGTTGAAAATAAAAACATTTTGACAAATTATGTTTGAAGGGAATAAATTCAAGCTTGTAATTTGATAGATAATAACTGCCAAGAATAAGAAGGTGAATGCAGACGCAATTTATAAATTATTGTAAAATTGTTTAGGTACAGTGAGGGGGACCTTGATGTATGTTGCAGGGCTTTAGACGACTCGGTGTGTGTTAGGTGTCAAGGACAGATTTGGCCTCCTCGATGGATTTTGCACAATGATATGGTGCAGTTAACTTTTCTGCTTCTGCATTTCATTGTTCTTCGCTGATGAGTGGTTTGCTGCTTGGTCATCTTTGTTCTCAATCAACTCTTATCTTTCGTCGTTTTAGCTGAGAAAGAGAGAGAAAGAGAGAGGAAAAGACAGAGTAAAGAAGAAAGAAGTGTCTAAAGTCTAAAAGGTAATGCTAAATTACATAATAAATTTAGTTCATAATTTTTGGAAAGTGTTGTGATTTTACTACACAGGCAGATTTAATTGTCTATTATATTTCAAAGAGCTCTGTGAACGTCTATTTATATATATGTATCTCTTTCTCTACATTTATATATATATAAATATATTTATATATATATAAATTATGATTTTACTTTGATTATATACTCTGAATCTTACATACGAGGGTAAGTAATTTATAATCACAAATTTACAAAAAAAATAAAGAGATTTTTTAAAACATATTAACATATAAACAAAATGGATGACATGATCTATGTTTACATTTATACAATTTGTTTTTATATGTCTGCCGTAAAATATAATCTCCGACACTCCGACGTATTATTAAATATAAACTGAATAAAAGTCACGCAGGACAATATAATTTTTTGCACTGGAAATAAAATCATAATCATTTAATGTCTTATAAAAAATATCGATTAAATTATGTAATTTTATTCCTTCAGGAAAAAAATCAGGAAAATTTTCAAAACTTCTTTTATTTCAGATTGAGATTAGTCTTAAAAGAATAAATTAATATTTTTTGCAATATCTTATTATTAATTCAACATTCTTTTCATCTTTGTTAAAATTAACGAATATTTAAAGACTACAGCCATTTTTTACTCAGGTCTTTATTATATCTCGCGAAATGTACAACAGTTTTGTATATATATAATTTTAGGAAAATTATTACGTTTTTATTTTTTTTTATTTTAATTAATGAAAAAAAGGTAAGTTTTGATTTGATTTGATTGCAGTAATGTTATTATCTATTTGCTTTTTAAGATAAATAAAAAAAGAAAAATGTTTTATCGTAACATCAAAGATGTCAAGGATTTTGATGATATTTTCAAATTATAAGATACTCAAGGTGAATTCGACAGAATTTTAAATTAATATTAAGTTAGTATGATAAAAATTAATATTTTTCTATCAACTTTTCAGTAAGAAAGAATTGATTATGCTTTTATTAAAGGTCTATTATTATGTTATATTTTTTAATATAAAAATCTTGATATTCAAGTCAAGAGCAAAAACTAAATGTTAAAACTGTAAATGTTAAAACTACTACTGTTGGACGGAAATATTCACGGCGCTTAATTCTTCCCCTAGTCTCCCTCACGCGAAATGCAGTTTTATTACATGGTCTGTAAGAGCTGAGGATCATTGGTTCTTGTTTACATTTGATGCACTAGAATGTGTTACGATGACCATTGAATCATTTTCTATGCGCTTCGTTACTCATCACATTGAGATATAAAAATGTTAAAACTTATCTAACCAATGCGAAATTAAAAATTAAGCGTAAAAAATACTATAAACATGCAAAATTCCGAAGAATAAAAAGATTAATTAATATCTATTCGTAATTTAATGAAATGGCGAAGAAATTATGTTACAATTCCATAACAAACCGTATTAGTATCTTGCAGACGCGCATATATGAAGATATGCGATAAAACCTCTACAGCTTTTCTACAGTTTTCGTTCTACATACACGCTTACCTCTATGATATTTCACGTTAATATACATTTACCAAGTGGAATTATCATGACAAGTAGTGATCTGAAAATTTACCTGGTAAAATTACCAATTATCTGGATAATTACTGTTATCATCATTGTTATCTCCAATATATCATATACGGAGAAATAAAAAGTCGACTTGAAATACAACATTTTTCTCTCTATTCCATTGAACCGAGATCTTCGACTTCGACAACACTTGATGTCTAACAATTATCGTAAATAACGGTACGCTTTTGTTTTTATGTGATCTTAATGTATAGATCGATTGCGACATATATATATATAACGCAGGAAGAAAGCAGCAACGGATGACTGAAGTACGTTGGTGCAGCCGTGATTTATCGACTTGCTTCCATCGTTGCGAACACTTTGGAATCGAATTGCGCATGATGCATTTTCAGATGTATACGACGTAGACCGATTTTCTCGCTACTTGTTTCATACATACGCCATATGCACGCACATATATCGTCAAATATATCGTCAAACTGAGACTTGTTCCCTTTACCTTTTCTTTTTTATTTTGCCGTTTGCGACTAGTGCCGATGGAGTCTTTCAATATTTCTCCTTTGTTATATAATATAATAAACGGAATCTAACTACATAAGTGAAAAACAATATAGCTATGGTCTGGTGTGTTCAACGAAAGGAAATCTAAAAGCACCTCTATATTGACCTGGAGTGATCGCTGGTGAAAGAGAGAGAGACAGAGATACGAGTATACTATGTCATGGTCGTTCCAAACCAATTATAAATCGATGCAACTGCATATTCGGATTATTTGAACAAAAAGCTGGCGACTGCAGTTCTCACTGTTACACCTAGCTGGCCGATATATTGTATATTTCCAAGTTATACTTACGTTTGTGTAAGTTTTCATGGTGGTCGAGCTGAGACGACGAGGAGTCACGAGACAACTCGCATTTTTCCACACACAACCTTCCACCCTCGAATTTCCTTTACATTCTTGCATCTCCAAACTGTTCTAAATTTCGTGAAATTTCTCAATTTTACGTTAAATCTAACACATCGCGAAATGTTTACTGATCTTATATAAAAGCAGAAAATTTAGTTATATTTAGCAATATTCCTCAGTACAATTCTAAATATACGAGATATTGCAAATACGTTTTTTTTTTTATACTTGACATATGCCAAACGCAAAATTTAAAAAATATATAAATCTCTAAAGTTATTTTACACAATTAAGCTACTTCACTTGTAGCAGCAATTGTAGTAACAATATTTAAATGCTAACAAGTTTAACGAAATAAGAAACAAATTTTGTGCGATTCTGTGTTATTGATACAAAACTCATTTATTTATCGTGGTATATTACTAAATACTATCTTTCTACATTATATTATTAGACATCGTAATTAAATACTTTTCAACATTAAGTGGAAAAAGAAATACGATGCTAAGGTGAGCAATCATTCATCGTATCAACACGTATCACTTTTATCGATGTTGCGTGAATTTCGAATAAACGATATTCGAATTCTGCGTAAAACGCGCTTCACTAATATTTGCCTAAAATATGTTATGACAAGACATAAATAATTAGATAGATATGGTTTTTAGCATATAGATAGAAATTTTAATACAACCTTAATATGAATCGACTATTTACCTACATATTGCACCAATATTATTGTAATTTCGAATACATGTATTCGCATTTTATCCTTGCAACAGCCTTGCTCTTTGCTGTCTTCTTGCTACATTGTTTAATTAAAACGTGCCTAAAGAACATGTTAAGTGAGATGTTGTTTTGTAAGCGAGATATTGCGATCAGATCGTATGACACATTCGTCTTCCATATATGTTGACCTATTCCATATAATCTTATTAAAACACTCGATGAGACGCTACGTTGGTTTTTCATTTTCGTCATGAGCACTTCTAATTACTTCGAAATACTCCTAAGAGAATACTCTGCTTGAAATCGAATGATTTTTGGAGTATACTATGCGAAGTGTGCTATTAATTTTTCTCTTCGTCCTGAAGAAGATGCCGCTATCAATAAGGAGATAAGCGTTAATGGGATATGAAGCGGAAGAAGCGTTACGTATGCATTCGATGTAATCGATTTGTTTAATCCGTGAGGGATTTACGAAAGCGCTTCGATCAAGCACAACACAATCGTTGATCTCTTTTTTTTTTCTCGACCTCGACGAAAGGATTCAGCAGTTCATGGCAGATGGAAGCCGAAGAGATGGAACGAGCGGCGCGGCGTCGTCATGCTCTTCGAAGAAACACATGTGTTTGGCACTTTGTGTGCCAAAAACTTAAAGCAACGGAAAGTGATTTGCCGCAGCGATTATTTAATCCAAAAAAATTATCGACAATTTCTTTCTCTGCGATTCCGAATTTATTAAAAAAAAAATTCTATGTATGCGTGCATAGATACCAGCCGTAAAAGCTCTTGGATGAATTACATATGGTGTTCCGAATTTTGTAGTATGACGATTTTGGTTGTTCATTTTTAATTTATTCTAGTGTGAAAATGTATTTGTCATTTTGTCGGAGTTCCAGTCACTTCGTATTGAATCCGTTCATCTTAGAACATTGTTCTTTAATGATCGAGTCGTGGCTATAGTAACCACAGCCTCGCAACGGTGGAACGAGTAATATGTCGATTGCAAATATGATCATCAGGGAGTCAAGAATCGGCCGATCGCTACCTCCCTGGCGTGAAAATTACCGGTTACGGCGTCTACCATTATAGTTGCCTGAGATGCGACGACTTCCAAATAATGCACAGAGTAAAACTGCAGGAGAACGCTCAGTGGAAAGTTACTCTCCCCCATTCCCAATTGCTGTCTACGTAAATGACAAATTTAATTCTTTCCCGTTTAATCCATCAGTTCGAATATTTAAAGATTGAATTGTTAAGATGATAATAGATAAATATTATCTTGTGGCAGATAAATAATATTTATCTTTATGAATAAAAATGACTTTCTTTTCGTTCAATCTTTAATTTAAAGCATTTAAAGATCAAACTGCGATTTGCCGAATAATTGATATCTACGTTTATTCATAAATACGCATCATTTTCTCCGCACTTAATCCATAAACAAATGACTAATTGATATACTTAAAATAAACGCAAATTATTTCTCCGTATTTAATTCAAAACTATAAAATAAAGAATATTTACAACACACCGACTCCGCAAAACAATCTATATATTTTATCGTTTACTTTCCTACTCCCCCAATCCATCATTTAAAACATTTGAATTCAAATTCTCACTCCGAAACTGGTACCTACGTTTATTTAGGTATAAATATAATTACTTTCTTTTTTTAATCTATCCAAATAATTTTCTGCTTAAAAAGATCGAAAGATCATAAATAAAAATTAATACATAATTACATGAGGTACTTGTAAAGCAATTTTTCTCACGATTTTCTCGACGACTGACATTTATTTATATTTACTGGATATGAAACTTTTTATACCTCAAGTTTGCAGTCTATTTTACCCGAGACATGTTTGAAGCTTTTTTTCGAGGGTGTCTAAAGAATGTACGATTAGTAAAAAAAAAAAAAAAGAATATAAACTAAACTCAATGACTCGATTGTTGATGTACGGCCATAACATGTGTGGGTGGTTTGTGTGTCTTGGAACGTTCCTCTGCCAAAACTTTGATGCCATTGGAATTCGCTGTAACAATAAAGCCATCGAGCGCACATGTGTTGCTGTAAGTTTCTTTTTTAGATATGCTGAAGTGAAACTCGACATAAAATAATACTTTTTGTACTGAACTCTAGCTTTGTCATGCTAATTTATCTTATTTTTTGATGGTGAGACTGAAATTAATTTGTCTTTTTGCTTATATAATAAATTGTTAATTATTGCCTGTTAATTTTCATTATATTTAAAATAAAATTTTTTTGATAATCAACTTTTTTTGAGAGATTTTCTTTTTCGAAATAAATGTAAATGTTTAAACGATTTTTCATTGAGATTCTAAAATCGATATAACTCGTAATAACTGTAATAAGTAATTTAAACATATATTTCACAAATGATAATGTTTAAAATGCATATTGTTCGTGGAAATAACAACCGAAATAACACCTCTTGCGTAATAAATCCAATTGCCCGATTTGATCGCATACCTATTCTTGCGTGACCTTTTACGATTCAGCGCGCACCGTTAAATGCAAATAACAAATAAAAAGATTGTGATAAAAATATTTACAATAATATCCCATCGCTTATCTTTATGTCTGTACGAAGGAAATAAGTAAAGCTATAATTATTTTGAGTACCAGAAATTATCGATATGTGCGTTACTTGATTAAGAAGGCGCTTCGTCATACGCTATCTCGTTCGTACAATCACATTCGCTTTAATTGCTTCAACGTAGAGAGAAAGTTTTAGGTGTCACCTCGAAATACTGCGGAAACCAACAACAACAATACGGTTGCGCGTGAACACGAGAAATGTACATCTATGGGTGCGATCCATTTTTGGCACTCCAAACGCTCTTGGAAACATTTCATTCTTGTTGTTTATAATGTTAAACAAGGACAAGATGATGCTCTGAAGCGTCTAATGCTATAGGATCGCACCCTATAATCTTGGCCGAAAATTATAGAGATTATTTTTTACTTGATTTTATATTTAGATATTAGAAAGCTGTCGGAAATATGACGAGAATTGAAGTATCCATTCTAGATAAAAATAATGCGAGAGAAAAGATAAATATATTTTATGCACTTCAGTTCCTTTAATGTAAAATATATATATATACGAATTATATAGTCTCGTATAATGAGTCATAAATTAGTTGAAATAAAAGGCAAATATGCATAGCCGTACACTATCTAAATGAGTATCTGGATCAGACCTAAACATATATCAACTAAATATTGGAATTTCTTAATCGTTTATTCTCTCGATTATTCTTAGCTTAATTTATCGAAATGATTGAAATTAATAAAAAGAATAATGTCCTAGGATATATACGTAAACAAGCGTGTCAGACAACAACAATTAAACTAGAATGGCTTATGTTCATTGTTCGTGAATTTATTTAAATCCATTACGTTTTATCCAAGATAGAAAAGGAGAAACGAGAAGTAAAAAGTTTTTACCGTCTTGATCCGAAATATCTTATGGAAGTAAAAATACAGTCAAAATAAGAAAAGAAAGTTCAAAAAAGTCAATCTCGGTTGTGAAAGAAGTAGAAACGAAAGATCCAGTGATACAAAGATGTTATGGAAAAAAAAAACAGTTATTCTAACGTGATGAGTATAATATATCACGTGAGAGTAAATTGATTAACAAATAGTTTGCGTGTATAATAATAAAAAAAAATCAAGAAAATAAACGGTATCATAATATGTAAAAAGTATGTATAATAAATAACAATCTCATGTAGATGTAATAAATGTCTTAACTCTATTAATGTATATAATATGTTAACTCTATTAAATTCTATGCAAAGAACGTGATGTGAAAATAAATAAAGACATATTTCTGAAAAGAATACATTTTATTTTTTTTTTGTATAAGCGTGCGTATACCGAACATATTGCCAAATGTGTTCTCAATTAATTGAACGATTTGGCGATCACGACATAGATCCACCAAAGATGTCTCTTCTTTCCGCCGCTTAATTTCGTTGCCTCTCGGTTCGGTTGCAGATACAAGCGTCGTACGACCTTTGAAAATGAGTGTCATAATCAGACTGCAAAATCTGGCGTGGTCCGCCAATGCATTGGACATACGCCAATTTTTCAGAGGCCTGAGTATCCCGGAGGGAGGAGTTCATATTGTCGGCGGTGAATTGGGAGATGCGTTTATCGCATTCAGGTAACTACTGCTACATGAATTCCTGTTTGTGTGCTCTAAAAAAAGGAATGTGTCAGAGAGCATAATGATTTTGCATCTTATTTCCTGCATTGTTCGCTTAACATATGTAGGTATACAAATACGTAATACCTTGAACACTTTATGTGATTATTACATTATACTTTTTATGACCTACACGTAAAATCATAAATCTACAGTCATAAATTCCTCGAATGGAATTATATATATGCATTAAATTATCTTATATCATTTACACACAGCTAACTTGATTCGTTTATGTTTTTCATGTTTATGTTATTCATGTTAACAATTTATCAATGATTTCTAATAAAAGATAGTAAGTTTTTTTACCTAATTTGTAATTAGTTTTATTGTAGCGGAAACTTAGAGTCTCGGTAGATTATTATTACGAACGTGAGTTATATTATTACGAAAACTTGTAAAACAAGCTGTCGATATAAATATATAAGGTAGAAAATTAATTTCCGGTTTTTATCAGATCTCGTTATTAGTCACAGTATTATATAATAGTATAATATGATTAGCCTTTTTATTTTCACGCTCTTGTCGCGTGCTAAAAGGATTTAAAATAATCAAGCGTAAAGTCAAAATTAAATATATCCACGTAATATCCGCAAAATGAGATAGAGTGATTATTTCTTTTTGTGTACAACTTTGAATAGTAGCAGGAAATAAAGGGATGCAGTTTTTTAAAAATAAAATAATGGGCATTAAACAGCTTTTAAATTTCTACCGAATTTGTGGGAATATCGATAAAAAACGAATCGCGACGTCAGGCAGATTTCACAGACTATCATTTCGCTATTGCAGCACCGACGAAGATGCCCGCCAGGCAATGATGCACGATGGCGGCAAGATCAAGGAGATGAAGATCAAGCTGCTATTGAGCTCGCGCACCGAAATGCAAAAGGTAATCGAGGCCGCTCGGCAGCAGACTTTGAGTTTGCAATGCATCATGCAAACCGCGCCGGTAGTGGTACCGCCTGTGGTTTCTACCAAGCAGCCCGGCTCGCCGACGGATAAAAGGGACAAGGATAACGACAGCGAGTCCAGCAAGGACCGAAAGGATAGACGCGACCGATCGAGATCGCGGGACCGCTCGCGGTCGCGCGACCGCGACCGTGATCGCGATCGGCGCGATCGGGACCGCGGGAGAGATCGACGACGACGGGATCGTAGTAGGTCGCGAGACCGGGAACGCGACAGACGAGACCGGCGTCGTCGCCGGGACCGATCCAGGTCGCGCGACCGCACGAGGTCGCGTGATCGCGACTCGAAGAGGAACTCGACGAACGACAGGCGCAAGGATACTAACGAGGATGATAACAGCGAAGTCGTGTGCGTCGGTCAGTTTCACAAGGACAAGGCATCGACGGCTACATCGAAGAAACCGCTCGAAAATGGCATTTGGGAGGTTCCGCCACAGACGCAGATGCAGGCCGCTCTGTTGGCGCCGAGCATTTTGGGCGCAGGCGTTGCCGCTCTGTCTCAGGACTCAGAGACTCAGCGTTCGGCCATGGCCGCCAGCTTCGGCACCCCGGTGATGAGCCAGCAGCCGATGTTGCAATCTGGACAGTTCTCTATAAACGGCCTTAACGGCGTTGGCAATCTCATGCAGCCGCATATACAGACGCTCGGACATACAGTAGGCATGACGTCGTTATCGCAGAATCTGAACACCGCCACTAGTCTACCCAGTTTGGGCGGTCTCGGAACTCGTCCTAAGGAACCCTGGGGTCAGAACGACCAGGGCAGAATGGATCAGACTGGGCGATTCTCCGGCCGGTCGAATCAATTCGGTAGTCAGGAATACGGATCTACCGGCAATTACCGCGGTACCAGGCCAAGCAATCCCTTCCTGAACAAGGTGCAAGAGCTCGAGGGCCGTCGCAATCCACACGCGTTTCAGGCTGGCGCCTCCAACTTTGGCAGCTACGACAACGATCGGCCGACGTCCGGCAGAAAGTCCGGCAACTCGAGATTCTCCAACGAGAATAAGAACGGCAGTGGTGGAGGTCATTGCGTGGAAGTGCGCAACATGCCGTTGAGCGCGACGTATGCGGATCTACGCCACGCGTTCCACGGTATCTACATCAGGAAGGACGGCATGAAGATAATCAACGATAACCACGGTAACCGCGTGGGCATCGCGTATATCAAGTTTGGCAAGGCTGAAGGTAAAGAACTCGCGCTGAGCACGACGAGATACGTGCGAGGTTCCGAGGTAGAGGTACTCGATTTGGACGAGAGTATCTTCGATAAAGCGGTGAATTCTTACTCGCCCGAAAGTAGGGAGGACGGCACCGACGGCGACGTTAGAAACTCTATGTGCATCCTGCTGACCGATCTGCCGTCCTTCACCAAGGAGATGGACATAGCCAAGCTGTTCCACGACTGGAAAATCAACGATCTCTTCATCACCAATAGCAAGGAAACCGGCACCACTCAGTATATGGCTTACGTACAATTCGCGCGACTCGAGGACGCCAAGTCGTCGCTGAGTACGCCGCTCAAGATCGGTAGCAAGCAAGTGACCGCGACCGCGATCAGCGAGGACAAGTTCGCGCAGGCGAAGCGCGAGCACGAGCAAGTGAGCATGCACCAAACGGATTGTATTCTTATGCGCGGCTTGCCATTCCAGACAATCGACCGCGACATCTTCGACTTCTTCTCGGACATCGGCATTGTCCCGCTCTGCATTCACATGATGCTCAATCAGCAGGGCAAACCGGCCGGCGAATGTTTCTGCGAGTTTGACTCACCTGAGAAGGCGGAACGCGCGATCGCCAAGAATGGCCTGCCGCTTGGCAAAAACATCCCCACTATCGAGCTGGTACCACGCGTCAAGATGCTCGAAACCCTCGGTATGATGGAAGCGCAACAGCAAACGCAGCAGCAGCATTTCCCGATGCAGGAACAACACGGTCAGAGGCCGCCGCGCTTCTCCGGCCCGATAGGTCATATGTTACGTTTCGGCAGCACCGGATTTGGGCCCCGTTGTCCGCCCGGCGGCCTAATGGGTATGCCGCGTCACATGGGTATGGGCCGTCATCCACCGTCCATGGACTACGTCGAGGGTTTCGGTAAACCTGGCTGCGTGTTATCACTCGAGAACGTGCCGTTCAAGGCGGACATCAACGAGATTATCGAGTTCTTCGGTGATTTTGATGTGAAACGAGAAAACGTGATTCGTCGCTACAACGAGAGGGGCATGCCGACGGGGGATGCGCGCGTGGCCTTCTCGTCGCCCAGTGAGGCACAGCGAGCGCTCAAGGAACTTAAGCATTGCAAGATGCGGGAGCGTACCATATACATGAAAGTGGCGTGAGATCTATCATTCCGCCATGGAGTGGCTGATGACAGCACGTGAAAGGACACCGTCACCGTTGCGACTATATCCGTTGCGGCCGAATTGAATATATTCATACGAAGCCCTTTGTGCGCGGACGAACGAACGCAATATCCAATAGAACGTCTTCTGAGAATTAACATAAGAGTCGGTTTTATACGAGAGAATCCTTGCCAATAAGTGCTCAATAAGGATAAAGGTACTTCGGGAGATGTACAATGGAATGTCTTCTTTGTGCAAAAGACTGTACTTCCTTGTTAAATTTGCGCCGATCTACGTGTACATAGAATGCATAAACTTAAGGACAATTTTCTTTATTCATCCATTCATATCGCGATATGCCATACCGCCCGAATTGTTTCTGCCTATCGTAATTAGAGGCATTTAACCCATTACTCACTATTGTGTATTAAGGACTTACGTACGTTTAAAACACGATCGCATACACGTGTCTTGGATGAAAATGTATTCACCGCTGACATTGGAAATATAAATTGATCATACGATTACCAGGGAGTATGGACGAATGTACATTATATAAATGTAAAGAATTTCATTATCTTATTTTTAATATCACTGCAATACCAAATAATGTTAAGTTATAAGAACGAAAGAAGCTGGAAGCAGAGTACAAAGTTAGAGATTTAAATGATTGCGTTTGCTTTACGTTTGCTGACATGGACTAATATTATAAAACTCGAAGAACCTGCAGTTCGGTGACGATGAAGGAGGCTATCTTTATGAAAAACGAGTACATGTGTTGTATATATATATATGTAAGGTATATTGTTACATATCTTACATAATGTCTGTGTACATATATTCATGATAAGTAATACATTACATGATTACATGTATATAAATGTAGAGATCACGCACTATAATCTTATGCGCAATCGTACATGTACATCTATCGCGACTAAACTTGTGTAAAATAACGAACAATACCAATAAGTTTATAGATGCGCACGATTACACATTGTCATAAACTTGTGTTACGATGATAACGAACACTTGAAGACTTCAATAAATTTTTATTCAAATCTGGCCACGCCTTTATCTGAATTTAATGTTAGCATTAATGACATCGCATTATTGATGCATAGATTGATTTTAATTGATTAAATATACTCAATTCTCAAATAATATTTTACTTGTGTCTTGTGTCGCCTCTCTTTTATAAAGAGAGTACGAGTGGTGCGAATCCTATTTAATTTCAATAATATTCACAGGAATTTTTGAAGGAGATACAAATGAAAATTCGGTTTCCCCTGTCTATTATATTTTTTATTATTTCATTTATTTACATTTATATTTACTTTTCGCGATCTATAAAAGCTGTTTCAAAAAAAAAATTTTTTTAGAATTTATCAAAAAAAATTTTTATACTTTGAAAATGATCTGATTATGAGTGATTATTATACAACTATTTCGTTGATTACAAAAACAACACGATAATTGTTATTTAATTATTCGCTAAATATTTAAATAGATATAAATATATCTTTTATTTTCCCATTTTCTTTAGTCCACATTCGCGTAAAAAATTGTGTCGCCAATTTCTTGAGTGAGTTTTTCTTGTCAGTTTCAATCGGACGCGACACGCGGCCTAGCTGCACCCTGCTGTGTCGATGGCAAATTTTTTGCCAGTACCACCATACTGACCGTCTACCGTCTACCGTCCTAAAGGACAGCTCCGTGATGAAAGCGTGCTGCAACAAATCGACGCTGCCTAAATATTGAGTCACGGGCTATTTCTGTAGCCGCGCCTCGGCTATATAAGCCCGTGAGCCCGTGACATGTCCAGCGGCAATGGCGCATTTCAAATTATTGTGGCCTTACTCGGATGAGATTCTTCTCCGCATGTATATAGAATAATAAGCGCATAAAATATTTAAATTGAGAGCAAATTATTCGTATCTTATATCTTATTCAGGGTTGGACAAAGTCCCTCGTATAACATGAGAGATTCTATAAGCTCTCGTTTCAATATTCATCACATTTTAATTGACGCAAAGAAATATTATCGACCTTCGAAAAACTGTAGGTGCGTCTATCCCTAATGCAAGGTGATGTGCATTCAGTCGATTCTATTCAGCGATTTTTATCATAAAGTACGCGTTACATTATACATACAGGAAGATTGCGATTAACCTTGGTCTATTTAGATACAGGAAACTCGACTTTACCTATATCCGAAACACATTTGGCATACCAAACGTTTCGGAACGGTATTTATATAGCATTCAACATTCTTTGTCTTAGATTTTCCAATTAAACAGTCGAGACAACACTTGATGTCTTCTTTTACGTTCATAATTCTTAAAGAATTAAAATATTGGTATAATTAAATATAATATCCAGTGCATTGCTTAACTCTAGGTTATTACTACTCTTAATTTTTATCTACATCGTTATTACTACCACAGGTCTGAGAGCATCGTTATCTGCTTATAACTCATTATTAGGCAAATACTTAATACTTTTCTTTTTTAATCCTTTTTTTATCGGAACGTCAAAGCCTGTTTAAGCAAAATTACATAATTTTATTTTGGAACCAAATATAGAGGAAACAAGTTGTAAAGACTTAAAACAAAGGAGAATTTTTATATAATCAAACTCGGAAAGTTTCTATTCAAAGTTTCTATTCTATAGATATAAAGAATAGAGATTGTAGACTACAGACTATAATAGATGGTATAGTAAACCTATAATAGCTAAGTTAAAAGCTCATTTGCGCTCTCCAAATGATGCACATATATTACAGTTATATAACAATAATTGCTTCCTACATGGTTGAGAGGTAACCACGCGAGATCGATTCTGCAATCGCACCGACGACATCGCGTTACATTGTGATGAATTACGCAACCGATATTCATCGGTATCGCGATGCAAATTACGACGCTGACGATATCTACGTACGCCCCTTCGCAGTTCGCAGTCCTTCGTACATCTCACTGATCTCACGCACATCTGCAACTGACAACCAACACGATGCAAGGACGAACTGAAATAGAGAAGGCAAGAATGAACTAATGAAGACTCATATGAAGAGCGGAAATCTCTCGGTGAATCTGTGACAAATGGATGCTTTCTGCACCAACCTAAAAACAGATCGCAAAGAATCTTCGAAAATAGCAAAAATTTGCGCGCTGCGAATTGCGTGTAAACTCGCTGATTTAGTTTTAAATGCAACCACATCTATCGTCTCCTTTATCCTCTATCCTTTTCGTCACTCTTCTCTCGCCGTATTTTCTTGTAGGGATAACATTGCATCTCCTCGATTACGTTTTAATTATTTCGATATACAAGAAGAGTCATATACCATATCCTTCGGCAGTCATAATCGCGTCATAAAATGATGTACCCCCTTCGACGACTACGGTTGTGAATTGTGACTTCATGACTTGTGACTCGCTCGGGAAATTTCATTTTGCTATATCCGTATTTCGTGTCAGCAGCGCCTACTCGAGAATCTCCAGGATTACGCATCTACCGTTTTAAGTAACGCGGTATGCGGTATCATCGTCACGAACACGCCACTATAGTACATATAAGTGACAAGCATTCCAACAAGTTTCATTGTCAGTTATCTGGCAAAAGAATGAACAAGCTTAGCCATAAAGCGTGTATTCAAAGAATACAATTTACAGAGAGGATATTCTAATAGTAGTGTAATTTAATCTTTATGTAATATTGTTGGAAAATTATTTAGCCATAATTTGTATGGATTTTAATTAGAAAAGCCAAAGAGCAGCAGGAATTAATTTAACAAACGTACACGACACGGTATTCCTCTCATTTCGGGATGACAAATTAGACATCAAACGATATGCGATTCTCAGATCCTTTAGGTACCTTTACCGCGATCCGCGATACACGTAAACACGTACGGTATAGAATACAGGCAGAGAATACGTATACAGTCTTCGTTAAGAAATAAGGTCAACGAATTTTCCTCCGCATAACTCCCGATATGTAATGTATGCGGGACGTCTGGTGCATAAAGTCTGTAATTTAAAGCGCGTGTCTCGGTGCATGTCCCGCCGCGCTGTCGCGATGCCGACTAAAATCTCACGTCGATCACCTCGATGTCGATGAATAAGGATACATTTTTTTTTTCAATAAAGTAAGTATAAAAAAAACGTAAAATTATCATAAAATAAATATTGTAGTTTGTAGTATTCTAATCAATAAAAATATTATACTTCTATAAATTGAGTTTACGAAGCGTACAAGTCAAAGGCTGAAAGGCAAAGACGCCGCCGCCACAGAAAACATTGATTGGTTGAAAGCAACTTCGGCTTCAGATATATTTACCGATTTTCAACAGTGTTTTCCTTATTTTATATATTTAAAACGTACGACAAACTGCTCTTGACGAAAAACTATATACATATATTGTTGTTCCTTACTTATCGTTAGTATCCATTTTATACGATTATTTCATTATGATTATAACGTTTCTGTTCTGCGCAATGCAAGTCTGAAACTTACAAACGGGTAAAACGGAGTGTTCAAATGCTGCACTATAATTACATTATCTAATTTGAAGGCAAGCCAAAAATCAGAACAAAAGGTACGAGATACAAGATTGATAATGAGACTAATTCATTTCAATAAAAGATCAATATATAATGTCTATATAATAAAGAGAAATGTATTAATAACGATACAAGCATCAATCTCGCGGTGTTATTTATAAACTAGATCACTTCCTCACGGCACTCGTCAAACCATCGGTTCAATTAAGTACCGTTATCTTTACACAACGGTTATGCCTGCTGAGTGCTGCCGATGGTTGATTATATGCGCTTCTGGTGCAATACTCTTACGCGTATATGTACATTGGAATTACGCACGCGTAAATTCCGAGGTAAATAGGTAAATAAATTCGCTGCGCGAATAACAAGGCGAATAATATTCGTAGATAGATATTTATTTTTAACTATAAAGCTCGTGCAAAAGTCTTAACTCGTTTCTCTTATTTGCTAATCCTAGGAAAGAGCATCCTAGAAATAAAAAAGAAGGATGGATATTGCAAGACGCGTTAAATTGATTGATCTTTGTATATTTTCAATTTAATATACATATAGCGCGAACGTTTATTTGGCTCGATCGCCACAATTATAAGCATTTCAGATCTGCATTCTGCTAGTCTGCAGATCTCGTTACAGGCTACAGGTTGTCGCAATATCACGGGTCGCGGATCGCGGGTTTGCTTGGACAACTGCACACGCGTAAATGCGTAAGCTTAAGCACTACCGTTCTTACCGTAGGTAAGCTAAATATAAACAGCAATAGCTTAAGCCACTAATGGATCGATTCGACTAATGCTACTTCCCACCCTTCTCTCGTTTGACTCGTTTCATCGTACGTACCTGCTGTGAGTCTGTGAGCAACGTGGCGCTCGGTATAAACGTATAAACAAAACGTTCACGCCCACGAGTATTACGTCTACGCAAATCCAATCTACGCTGCTCCATATTATAGCTCTATGCCATGTTCCAGGGTCCAGGTTCCAGGTGTGTGCACTGGTGGAAAGTGCGCACCTGGAAACGTGCACACGTCTACTCGTGGTCCACTTGTTCTGCCTACTCGCCTACTCGCAACGCGAATAAGAGCATGCATAAGCGAGTATGAAATAATAGTCATCTTAAGATTATCTGGATACACGGTATATGGCAAGCGAAAGCAAAATCCGAGATATGTATTTATATAACTTTATCAAAACTAGAATCTATGTAATAAATATCAGCAAATGAGAGATATACGAGTGAAACGGTCAAAAAGGAAGGGGAAAGTATCGATACCACGATTATTGCCAAGAAGCTATTTGAAGCAAAATATATAACAAAATTAATATCTCGTCATTATTGAAAGCAAAATATTGATATTGAATCTAAAACGATACGATATATTGAATGACACGAGGATGTTCTAGGTACATCTAAAATCGCAAGAGCGAGAGAAGATGACGAGTTTTAATCTTTTCTTTTTTGAATCATTTCTGAGCCATTGCATTGGTTTGTATAGTCATTGTCTGAAGTCTGAAGCGAATCAAAACGTTAAAAGTTTTTATTTTTTATTTTTGAATGAATAAACAATTAAATGAATTTAAGCTCTTATTGGCACTGTACTTCTCTCACGACGCGCGCCGGTGAAATATAATATCGTGTCTCGCAAAGCAAGTCGCGTTGGCAGATTGGCAGATTGACACCGCGACCATTGTCACCATCATTAGTATGGAAAACCTCTTCTTCCCTAATTTGCGTATTATTTTCATATTCTTGGACTCGTAGCAGTCGTAGCGTTACGAGCTACGAGCTACGAGCTCGTTCAACGTGCCTCGACGCGACGCCGACGCGGCGACGGGCGACCGTCGACGTGCGGAGACACTGACACGAGTATGAGAAACGGAGCGGAGAGGAGCGAGTCGCGGAGTCGCGAGTCACGAGTCTCGTGCTCGGGGAAGTCTTTTGTACTCCCGCGCGACGCGATGAATCCTCTCTCTGGACGAGGGACGAGCGGACCCAACGAGAGGAGGTCCCGACTCTCGACTCCCGACTCCCAACCCGTCCCAACTCCCGACGCGAGACGCAAGACGCAAGACGCGAGTACGAGTCGCGTTTAGGTCGCGTAGCGCGCTACAGGCTTTCAGGCTACAGTAGTTGGCTGCCGCCGCTCGGGAACTGGACGGCCAGCCGTGGCCTTCTCGCGCGTTTCCTTTTTCCTCTCTTTCTTCTTGTCTTTCTCTCTCTCTCTCTTTCTTGTAATCGGCACTGGCGACTGGCCTTCTTCTCCCGGAGCGTATCCCGACAGTGATGTTTCTCCCTGATGTTCGGTATTGACTCTTGTCCGACCGGATTCTCATTGATCCTCGGACTGACGCGGTGAAAGTACTCGAGAAAGGGAAAGAGAGAGAGAGAGAGAGAGAGAGAGAGTACGCGCGTCCGACAAACTCCACGTGGTGCCGCGGCACCCTACTTCTCCAGTGGATACACCCCTCGAGTACCCTGAACCCTGAACCCTGAATCCCGCGACGATCGAGCGAAGGAGGCGACATGAGGCCGACCGTGGACCTGTTCGTCTGGACATTGCTGGTCCCGCCGCTCCTATTTGCGACGGACCCCTCGCAGAAGGCCGCTGGAGCAACGGTGGAATGCCCGCAGAAATGCGTGTGTTACAACAGCACGATGCAGGTGCGATGTATGTTCCTAAAGCTGGTCCAAGTGCCACGGGTGCCCACCAATGTCACCGTTCTGTAAGTCGTCTCTTTCTTTGTTTCTTTATTTCTTTGCAAAATCATTTTCTCATATCATTAGTTTAATTTAAAATTATTCGAAATTTCGGTGTTGCATAACGCGTAAAATGTTGTTTGAAATTTTCCTACATGCGCGAAAGTTCGATGCTTATAATTACACGAGAAATTGTCTGCAATCATCGTTGCAGATGATAACCAATCAACGTAGGTGGAATTGTGGTGAATGATGAAAGGTCAAGAGAAAGTGCGTTAAAGTGCACATTCGCTTATAAGAAGGATACTAATCGAGACGTATGATCAGTTAAGAAGATCGCGACTGACTATGGAGCGCTTTCTCACATGCGGTGCAATGGAAAATGCATTTTGTACTCTTCGCATCGTGTTTCAATGGTAGAATTCCTTATATTCCTCTAATGCCCCGAAACCTGTTTCAAGAATTCGTCGTACTGTAAATTATAATTAATAGAAGATTAAAAACTAAACTTAAAAAAAATTAATAATTGCATTGTAATCGATCTGTGCAATTATCTGCGATAGATCTCGAAAGAGAAAAGAATTTCATTACTTAATACTGGAAATATCCTCTCAGAGAATTAATCACGTTGTAATAATCGCTAAAAATCATAGAAAATCCGTAAATTCAAAATAGAAATCTAATTTAGCGAGCGAACGTATAAGTTATCGATTTGTGAAGCAAAGTAGATCAACAAAACCGAAGATCGCCGACTACTTGGAACTATATATATAAGTTATGGTTACGATGCGGCGCGGGCGCGGCGTTAAAGTGGAGTTTCGCAGAAAGGAACGAAGGAGAATGGAGTAAAACGGTTAGCTGAACGAATTCGATGCACATGATGCCACAGAGTTGTTTAATCCGACATTCTTAATACTGCGGCATTACGTAATAAATAATATATATTTATTTTATGAATATATTTTCAACATTTATATCGAGTCGACTTCGTCACGGCAGACTTCGCTGCCTCGAGAAGCGCGTATTTCAGAAAAAAAATATTTGAATACTTGAATTAACAAATGATAAACGTGATAAAAAATGTGATATCTCAATGTGTAGATGTAGATGACCGACTATTTTATCATTTCACCTCGATTTATCTCGCGCTGATACGTGTAATCGATACCGCATATATAGTATCATACCCATAAATTTCGACGCGCTCGTTGGAAAAAATAAAAGGATAATCCATGCAGTCTGTATGAAGAATATACACGAGTTCTTTATCATTTTTATTGTAAGTCATTTACGTTGCAAAATCTCGAACAAAGATGGAATGGTATGGCAAACATTGGCGAATCAGTTTGCGATTCTGTGAATCAGCGATAAGTGCTATTAATTCTATTTATCTTTAGTCTTAAATGTGACTTCGAATATACATATATCAGTACATTGGATTATAATCATATGTGTGTGTGTGTGTGTGTGTGTGTGTGTGTGTGTGTGTGTGTATGTGTGATACTCATTTTTATCATAACCATCGACAGGGGGGCCAGGGACTATCATTTATTATTAATTACTTGCTATTATTTGCTACATATTAATTTAAAAATGTTACCTTTTAAAAATAAAGTTTAATATATTTCACAAAAGGATTATTCAATAGAGAGGATCACCATTTAACCATGACCCTATTCTGCAATTAGATGGCACAAATCGTTGTGTAACCTTAGAACACATTGTGGAAATGTAAACCCCATTAGAGAACACAACTACTGTTTTATTTTATTTATTATTTTTTTATTGATACGTAATCTTTTTTCTCATGCAACTTGTTAAGATAAAATAAATAAAATTTATTATTTACATAAGAAATATATATTTTCTCATTTTTCTTTTCATTATAAATAATTGTATTCTTTTTCAACATTAAGTTCTATTTCATTTTTTCTAATTACAATCTCATTTTATCTAAACTAGTTGACCCTTTTAGAAAAAATCTCTCTCCCTCTCTGTCTCTTATTTATCATTTTTAAATAGCGACCATCTCGAATTAATTCTCTTCAAAGTTAGAAAGTAGATATATATAGCGACAACGAGTATTTGGAATACATTATACGATGCGGCTCTGAGATATGAAACTTGACTCTTTGATTAATTCTACAATCACTGCTCATGCGACGGTGATGAAATTTTATTGAAATAAAGAACAAGTATAAACACGCAACTCATAGAGGTTCTGCACACACATATTATGTCGCGTATGAAGCCTGAGTAAGCCAGAGAGAAGTTCTCGACGTTAAATTTCTTTTCTTCTCTATCCTTCTCTGTCTTTCTCGCACCATCCTACGCTCATATAAATGCGATTATAATTTACATTAGTCTGCCTGTTATTTCCGTAGCGATGAGTGATGAGCTATCCAGCGCTCTAACATATTTAATACGATATTGTCGATTGTCGGTTCACGAGATCATTCAAAAACATTTTATTTAACTAAATACAAATAACAGATTCTCCACATATAATATGTTTGTTAAGAAATTATAAATAAATAATTAAGTTTCATCTTTCTTTTAGCAATTTCAATGTTAAAGAAGTGGCATGAATATAAATTGTATTGTCTATCTCTTTATACGTTTATTTGAGAATTAAAAATTGATCTATTTATTTTTGTTTTATCATACACAGATGATAACAGCAATATTAATTTAAAATATCTTATACGAATCTGCGCAGAGTCTTTCAACTATACGAAACGAGGCATATTCATTTGAGGATAACGTAAATTCCACAAGGGGACAGTGTCCCCTTATATCATCGTTATAGATATTCTCGTCGGTGCATCTCGATGAATCGAGTGGTGAAGCCCCGGCTTCGGTGAAATTCGATATTTTGATCGAGCGAAATACGGTTCAGAAAAGACCGGATTGTGTGTGTGTGTGTGTGTGTGTGTGTCTTCCCGGAATCATTCTCATGTATCCACTTCATCCGCTGTTATTAATGCCGTTAATTCGCTCGCGATCTCCGTTATTAATACGCGTGTTCCATCACGCGGCGTTAAACGAATAAACCACCGATATTTGTACGCATCGATGCATATTTCTATCAATGGCGAACGATCGAAATGGCCACGTGCGATGACTGGCGTTAGAAATCAATAATTCGACGTCAAAATGCATTTACATATACAAAAGGCAAAAAGATGCAAGTTTAAAAATTCAATTTTTCAGACGAAACTTGCGAAGAATAATGTTACGTTATTATTATATTAAAGAAATAAACATTTATTATTATTTTATAGATAAAACAATATTTTACAGAGGAATCATTCAGATAGAAACTTCCAGTGCTTACGTACTACGTACGTAAAATGGTTTCTCGGTATTTATTTAAATTCTTTTAATATTAATAAATGTAAAGAAAAATTGTTTGTCTAAAATAAACAGCACTCTTCATTCATTGATATTGAATTTATTGTACGTATAAGTTTTCTTTTTGGATAATCGTGATTAAAATTTTTAAATAGATTTAGCTTATTTTGTAATTTTAGAACTTGTTTTTCTTTCATTACAATAATCTAACTGTCAACACCGATAATTTTAAACTTGCTTTGTTCTACTTTCCAGATAAAGATGTATATAAGTATGACTCGCTCCAAATTTCGTAACGCTGTCAACATTAACGCAATATTTTATTGAGGTCGCGTTTAAAGTATTTAATTACCGTGAAATGTGAATTAAATTGTTTGCAAAGTAATCTAAGGTCACACTGAAGAACTGGAGCTAATTACATCGCTTTCTTTCGTAGAAAATAGCACTATCATTTTATAATTGACTCACCACACCACAGTTTATTGATATCTTGTGTGCGTATGTGTGTACAAATTATATAAAAATAAAAATTATCGCGTATATAAAAATTATCATAAAACGTAATGTAAACATTTATATTAATATTCATTATTCAATATTGCATATGCTTATATAATTTGTAGAAAAATACAAAGGCTATCGCCGTGTGGAGAATTTCCGCCAGTTACAAATCGGGCTTTTTCTATTTTTCTCTCGGCACGCGTACTCGCGCCGACCCGACGCGACGCGACACGGTGACGATTCGTTGACACGATAAGAAGGTTGAAACTTGAAACATCATCGGGTCAAGCGCGACAACTCAAGTCAGTAATTTAGAAAGGAAGTAATGTACAACGAGTCGAGTAAAATTATTAATTAAGGAGACGCTCTGCGGCTGATAACTAGTGGATTATCTTCGCCACGCCAAGTCGTAATAATTATGCGGTTGTGCAATGCGTTTTACGAGTTTGATAAATTTTTGTACTATTAAACCATGCAGCTAAATATCCTATTAATTACGATGCGTGGTACTCGCACTCTGATTTCCTTATTGATATCATACGAGTATACTTGTACCGTTAATAAGATATATATATTTTTTTAATTCAATAATCGTAATCTTTTCTAATAAGCAGATTCACGCGCGTAAGTTTCGAATCAAGTTTTCGCAAATCGTATTTACTAATCGATTTCTATTTATCTTAATAAATATATTACTTGTCTATCGAAGAAAGCATCATTGCTGTTTACTTTATCTTATATCCCGAAAAGCGCTTATGAATACTTGGTTCGCTCATTTTACTAAACAAGTGGGCGGATAGCTACGGTATTCTCGCCCACGTATGAAATTCTCTTCAGATATATTTATCTCACTTTTAGCGCAAAATGCGATCATCGAAATGTGACCGTCTGATCTTGAAGATCTAAGATCGTACGTGAGATATTCGTACACAAATATAAATAAAATTCAAAATCAACGACATTATCCTATTTGCTTCTATTGTTTCTATCATATCGGTAATCTGCCATGTCGGCGATATAAGTCCCTCTCTCTTGATACGCTGCAATATGCCTTTCTCGCAAAAGATATTTATTATTATGACATTTGATGACAATTGATGACGTTCACACTTCACATTTAATTTTTGGCAAAGTATGGCTCGTCCGCGATTTCTCAAGAATAATAGAACGTCTCGATTCTTTCTATCTGGCACTCATCCTCAATGGCGACTCGAGACTCGAATGCTCGAAATTTTTTCAGAGATCTCCGATTTAACAGCATCACGGAAGTGCGCGCGGGGTCGTTTGACGGACTCGACAAATTGCACACTCTGCTACTAAATGACAACCACATTCGACGGCTGCCGGTGGGCGCGTTCGAGGGCGCACCGAATCTACGGATACTCTACTTGTACAAAAATCGCATGGAGCACATCGCACCGGGCGCGTTCGCGGGGCTGCCACGACTCGAGCAGTTGTACCTGCATCACAACCACCTCCGTGAGATCCGACCGGGCACGTTCAACGACCTGCCGGCGCTGGAGCGTCTGTTTCTGCACAACAACAAGCTTCATCGACTACCAGCGGACGCGTTCGTCAACGTCGGCCCGATGACGCGGCTGCGTCTCGACAGCAACGCGCTCATCTGCGACTGCAATCTGGTCTGGCTGGTGGAACGTCTGCGGGACAAGCCTACGGAGATGGCGGCGATTTGCCAATCCCCGCACAAGATGAAGGGTCGCTCCCTAACAACGATGTTGCCCGAGGACTTTCATTGCAGTTGAGTATAGAATAGAATAGCGGCCGGCACCTCGCTCACGCGAAACCATCGTGAGATAGATTCATTTATCTTCTGTTATTATCATCTGAAAGCAACATATATACTGTATATATATCACCAAAAAAATATATATATGTATATATATAACAAAAATTGCTTTTTTTTAACATAACAATAAAACTTTGTTATGGAGTGAATTTATCCTTTGACTCTTTATTTTCATTGCTCATTGTTATACGTATCAATTATACATACCTCATATGATTTTGACATTATCACTGACGTAAGAGAGCGACTTTTAATATCTGATTACACGCGACATACGTCGTGGTCGTTGACACTGTGGTCATCGCGCTGCTGCATGATCTGCAACTGCATCTCGCGTGACGATGACTCTGGCTAGGGTGATCCGTGTATAATTGTGTATCTATCGCGTGATCCTTCAGCGGAAGACAATTAAATTCATTTTCCATTCAATTGACTGCCGCTAATTAATTCTATAGACTTATAGAGCTAAGCTTTCGAATCTCGATGATAGTGAGCTCTGAAATTATGCTATTATCAATTTGTAGAAGATTATATTTAGTGTATTTTATAAGTATGTATGTACAATCGTATATTTCTTTCTTCCTGTTAATATTAAAATACAAGAACTCGCAGTGGACAGAATCTCAGTGGTAAAAGCAGATAAAACAAGTAGATATATATATGTATGCATATAATGATCGCGATATACCAAAGCTAAAGAAGTTCTGAAATTGTATAAAAAAGAGACGAGAAGAACGCGAATAAAATAAATAATCTCATCAGTCATCATGTGTCATCACACATTAATCTAATTATTTATCTAATTCTAATTTTTCTTCAAAATCTCAGTCATATAACAAAAGATTCCTTTCGCAGCGAAACCGCGCATTATAGAAGGCCCGGAAGACACCGTAGTACGATTTGGTGACACGATAACGTTGAGATGTCGAGTGACGGGTGATCCGACGCCGAAGATCAAATGGATGAAAAACAGGTCGAGATACTCGTGGGAAACGGACGATGATAACGAAAGGTACGCGATCCACGAAGACGGTGAGAAATACGTGATCCGCGAGGACGGCACCTTGATCATCTCTGGCACGACCGAGCAGGACAGCGGGATGTACGAGTGCATAGCCAGCAGCGACATGGGCTCGACCAAATCTAGGAAGGCCAGAGCGGTTATCACGGCGGCGTCTCGGTTGATACTCGCTGAAAGGCCAGAATCGCAGAACGTGAGCGCCGGAACCAACGTGACCTTCTCCTGTCGAGTGCTAGGCAATCCCAGGCCCGCGGTTCACTGGTTTCGAGACGGCCGATCAATCTCCTTTGGCGACAGAATCTCGCTCGAGAACGACGGCACCTTGCTGCGTATCCTCGCGGTTAAGGAAACCGACGCAGGCAAATACGAGTGTTACCTGAAAAGTATCGATCACATGGTCCATCTCTTCGCGGATTTGAATGTTGTCGACTTCACGGCGCCTCGACTGCTCTTCAGACCGCAAGACATGGAGGCGGAACCGGATGCTACCGTCGAGGTACCTTGCCGGGCCGAGGGCATCCCGAAGCCAGTGATACAATGGAAGAAGGACGGTAGCGCGCTTGAAGGCAACAGGATCAAGATTATGCGTGGGGGGAGTCTTGTTATTTTTAACGTGACTCCGCAAGACTCAGGCAGGTATGTATAAGATTGGGGTAACACGGCCTTGACCACGCTGGTCGTTGGTCGTTGGTCATTGGTCATCAGACCTCTCGTTTTGCACGACAAGATTACACGAGTTATTTTTTTGAATGCGCGAAAATGATTTCTCGTCGAGATATCTCCCCTTGAAGAAGAACAATTAGTAATTCGGACAATTAATGACATTTAATGCATACATGTTGCGATTGCATTAATTTGACGATTCTATAAAATCTTTGGCTATCAAATAAAAAGTTTGATACACGATACCTCCTTATACTCCTTATACGATACAACACTGCAGTCATTTTCCTTTTACAGATACGAGTGTTCGGCTATAAACGATTACGGCCGCGCAACTGCCGATGCTTTGGTGCGCGTTCGGCAGCCCGGTGCGGCAGCGGATACACTCGTCGTACGAGCCTTCCAAAGTGCCACCGAGGAGATCGATCGTGCCATCAACAAAACGCTATCGTCTCTCTTTAATCCCGACGGCTCATCCAAACATAATCCGTTCCGGGTGGCACGGTTTCCGGACGCGATCGGTCGCGCGGCCGCCAGACCCGCCGAGCTCTTCGAGAGAACTCTCGTCAATATCCGACGTATGGTGGATGCTGGCAGTAAGGCAAACGTGACCGATGAGTTTCGTTACGAGGAAATCTTGACGCCTGAACAGGTAAACGCGCTACGTGTTCGAGTACTTACATCGAGAGCACGTTGTGTCCTAAAATAAATAATTTATACGTGTACGCGCGTCCCGTTTTAGGTCAAGGAAATTGAACGATTGTCCGGATGCACCGGCCACAGACGTCGGCAGAATTGCACCAACAGGTGCTTCCACCACAAATACCGGACCGTGGACGGCAGTTGCAATAATCTGCGCCATCGTACTTGGGGCTCGTCGCACACGGGATTTCGTAGGATTCTGCAACCCATCTACGAAAACGGTTTCTCGATGCCGGTCGGCTGGGAGAAAGGACGGCGGTACCACGGCTATCCGAAGCCCGCTGCGCGCCTCGTGTCGACCACCCTGATCTCTACTCACGATATTACGTCGGACGATCAGATCACCCACATGGTGATGCAGTGGGGTCAGTTCCTGGACCATGATCTCGATCACGCGTTACCATCGGTGTCGAGCGAGTCGTGGGACGGGATTGACTGCAAAAAATCCTGCGACAACGCCGCGCCCTGCTTCCCAATGGAAGTGCCGCCGGGTGATCCGCGCATCAACAACAGACGATGCATCGACTTCGTGAGAAGTAGCGCCGTGTGCGGTTCCGGCGCGACCAGTATACTATGGGGTGGCCTGACGCCTCGGGAACAGCTGAATCAGTTGACTAGCTACCTGGACGGATCGCAAGTCTACGGCTACGACGACGAGCTGGCGCGCGATCTGCGCGACTTGACGACGGATCGTGGATTGCTCCGGGAAGGTCCCACGCTGCCCGGTCATAAGCCTCTGCTGCCGTACGCGTCCGGCCAGTTTGTCGACTGTCGTAGGAATCCACTGGAGAGCTCGATCAACTGCTTCGTAGCCGGGGACATTCGCGCGAACGAGCAAGTTGGCTTACTGGCCATGCACACTTTATGGCTGCGCGAGCACAATCGCATCGCTCGCGCGCTACGCGAGACGAATCCACACTGGAACGGCGAGAAACTGTATCAGGAAGCGAGACGTATCGTCGGCGCTGAGATGCAACACATCACTTATCGGCACTGGCTGCCGCGAATATTTGGACCGGCAATCGACGAAACTTCTCAGCTCTGGCCGCCGTACCGGGGCTACGATCCCAACATCGACGCCAGCATATCCAACGTTTTCGCCACCGCCGCTCTACGTTTTGGACATTCGCTCATCCAGCCGCGTCTCGAGCGCCTGAACGCCTCCTACCAACCGATCCCTCAGGGTCCTCTCGATCTGCGAGACGCGTTCTTCGCGCCCTGGCGACTGGTGGAGGAAGGCGGCGTCGATCCTCTGATCAGAGGTATGTACGCCACGGCGGCGAAACTGAAGCTGCCCGAACAGAATCTCAATGTCGAGCTCACCGAACAGCTGTTCCGTACCGCGCACGCGGTTGCCCTGGATCTGGCGGCGATGAATATCCAGCGAGGAAGAGATCACGGTCTTCCCGGCTATCTAGAATGGCGCGCTTATTGCAACATGTCGCGCGTGGAGACGTTCGAGCATCTCGCCGACGATATCAGCAGCAGTCGAGTGAGACAGAAGCTGCGCGAACTCTACGGCCACCCGGGCAACATAGACGTCTGGGTCGGTGGTATTCTCGAGGATCAATTGCCGGGGATGAAAGTCGGACCGTTGTTCAAATGTCTCCTATTGGAACAATTCCGGCGGACCCGGGATGGCGATCGGTTCTGGTATGAGAATCCGAGCGCTTTTACCGCGGAACAGCTCGCACAGATCCAACAAGCGTCACTAGCCAGAATCTTGTGCGACAACGGCGACAATATTACTCGCGTGCAACCCAACGTGTTTCTACTGCCCGAAGGTCGTAATGACTTTGTCAGTTGTGACGAGATTCCTTACGTAGACTTGAGCGCGTGGTCCGATTGTTGCGACAATTGCGAGGATCATCGCGACAATACTATTTCTCGCTTGCGCGCGCGTAGGGAAGCTGAGAAATATTTTGCACCCAGTCGCGACTACGTCAAGGACATGGATTCGTTAAATCGCGACGAGAAAGTCGAATATTTGCAGAGGATGTTCGAAGAAAGTGATCGAGAGGCTAAGACATTGCGAGAGCAGGCTGACGATTTGTCGCGAAGAGTGAAAGAACTCGAGTCACTTTTAAAAGACATTGCAACACGACGATAGAAAAAGATCATCCTTTCTCTCTTATCGCGGATAGTCGCGCTCTTGCAATCTTGCATTTCAGATATACGCCATATTCTTTATGCAGTTATTACTGTTGTAAATAGAAGCATTTGCAGAAGTAGCATCGCGCGATCTTTAGACACGTTTCCTTTCCTTTAAGAGCTTTAGATTAACGCAGCTGTTACCAAGCTGTTATGCACATACGTATAATGCGTAACCCACTAATAAAACTCCTGCACTTTTTATTACGTACGTTGGATATGTACATTAGGTACACTATATACATTTATCGACATTTATAAATCAAGCTAATAACCTCTAGTTTCATTTACTAACCGATGCGAGATACTTTGTGTGTTGCCCACGAGCAACCACATCCTTACCGTCGTTCTTTGTAAGCTCCACTGCGAGGAAAGCCAATGTCTTCCCGGTACGCACAGTTTTAGCATCGACCGTCACTGTTTCACCAGGAAATGCAGCCTTCAAAAACCTGTGCCATTAATTATTCTGTTGTACGATATAAGCATTTTTGCATATTTTTTTTACTAATAAAAATTGTAAGTTACAACGTTACATTTCAAATTCAATTTCTAGTCTCTCTAACCGATGTATATCGTAGATTGCATATACATTTTTACATCAGTGCAGAGATTTAATTTATCAAAACATGCATGAAGAAAAGATTGAGAATGTGATTAGCCTAATAGAGCGTAATTTCAAATGTGTGTATAAAAATGATGAAAATATAATAAAATAAAGAAATTTGATAAAAATTTGATATCCTTACGTCACATGCAGGTCTACAGAAGCACCGGGAGGAGGTTCAGTTTTGTGAGTCATTAATGCATATGTAGATACACAGTCTATAATGGTAGTGGTAAAACCACCATGTAAAAAACCACCGAGATTTAAGTGCTCTTCCGCCACAGTAAATTGCGCTTTGCACTTTCCATCGCCAGCTGACAGTAATCTCACCTATTCAGAAATCATGCATACACAACATTAGTATCTTTATATATAATAGGAAATATAGATAACACAAAATAATTGCTAGGTTTAGAGCTAGGTATCTATAATTAGATACATAAAATATTTTGGTAAATTAAATGAAATTTCTTGTACTCACATTTTTCATACATCGACCAAAGCCTTTGCTATTCGCTATTTTCTCCAAAACAGCTTTTACAAGTTCCATTTTGCACGACATGGTCTAGGTACGCTCTTTGACTGCTTTTGACTCAATTGATATCTCTCTCACACTGTCTCACTTCAGTCACACTTTGAACCGAATAGCTATATAGTCAAGTAATTTATTTCTGTAAATAGTTTTTTTCATCTTTAAACCTTGCACGATACGCATCAGACCACGATATCGAATGTATATGTATATACAATAAACGTCAATCACGATTCACGATTTGCAAATAAAATTACATTATATACCCATATGTACGCACATACATACATATAAACAATACGACACGCATACGTGATACGTGTAAAGGCCCTTGCACAATGTCAGGCAACATAATAGAAAATAGAAACTAGAAACAGGGAATAAGTAGAGACCCTAGATCGGACAAGTGCCGTCGTGGGGTAAAACCGGATATGATGTTTTTGATGGCGGTTCATTTCGATTGTTGAATAAATATTACAAGTCGAAAAAAGAACCGGGTATCTGGGTACCCGCGATCGCGATAACTTGCGGTCACACACATTTCTGAGTTTATGCTTCATAATTATCGTCGTGTTGCATCATCTATTGTTTGAACTATTATTATTATCATTACCAGAGTTAGAAACTCGGGGAATAAATCCTAGAATGGAACGAGTGCCAATATAATTGAAAAAGAAGAATGACTTTTATACACAGGCTAAAATCTTTCTTTTTTTTTTTTAAGATTTGGAATAAAACTATAGGCTAAGATTAACTTATTGTTAGACACAAATAAAAAATGTTGTAACTTTACTTTTTGTAACTGTACTTTTGGGAGCATAAAAATTTGGAGAAAATAAAAGTTGAAAATAGCAAAATCGGAGGAAATATAAATGATTTATTTCAAAATACTTAAAGCAGTAAATAGTAAATAGTAAATAGTAAAGATGTAAAAAAATCTATCAAGAACAATTAATAGGATTACCCTGATCATCTAACAAATGATCCTGTGGATTATTGAGATATTTAGGTCCATCTCCTACTTTAGTATATATCATGTATCTAAGTTGTCCTGGTGGATACTTTTGAAGCTCTAATTTCTCCAAGATACCCTGTACAAGATAATACTTGTAATAATAAGGATAATTCATAAATGCACATATATGTTTGAATAATTAATTACTATCTATCAATTAATATGCGTGAATATATATTTAATACATGAAACACATACTTGCGAAGGCTTAATGCCTTCAACAGGTAATCCTCTTCTGTATTCAATCGTAACATTTTCAGAAGGAGGAAAAAAGTGATCTAGAACACCTATCACCGCTGATACGTCTTTCTCTAGTAAATATAACGTAGCATTCGGTCCAGCGTCGAAAGTATACGCAACCTAGCAATGTTTCATGCATATAATAAAATAAAATGTGTCTAACCATTTTTGTGCTGTAATTTATAGAAATAGAAAAATGCAAATCAAATATGAAAAATATTTCATTTACCTTCACGTCATTAACTGCATCGTTATAGGAATGTACCAGATTTATAATACTGTTGGAAATATCGTTCATATAAATACATGGAGGATACGTGTCCAGGCACACAGCATGGAACTGATTAGAATCCTTCATAGTAAGTTGGGCAAAATTTTTGAAATCCTTTTCAACGATCGCTCGTTGCATCTTATTAGCTCTTTCTGGGACTACATGCATTATTCTATGTTGCAAAAGTTGAGATGTTTCCATGCTTCGTTTCATACCTATTGCACTTGGAACCTTTTTTTGCTCATCGCTGACCTGTAAATATTTATAAGTACTTATCTCGCCTATCTTTATTATCAATATACGTAGAAAAAGGTTTCTTTTCTTACAACAAGCACTAAAATCCTCAATTCAGGCCAATGAGACGCAGGCACGATTTGCTTTGCTAAACTGTCCGTCCCGTACTTGTCTGAACCCATGTGCCATCTTACAAAACCACCTATAGTACTGCGACATGCTGATCCTGAACCGGAACGCGCTATGATGCTAATGTCTCCCTATAGAAAGATATATTTAGAGTTTAGAGTATATACAATACACAAATTATATTTTAAAATATAATAAATATATTAAACAGAAAAAATAAATTATCATACTTCTATTTTGTAAAGCTTAGCTAATGCCGCTGTAAGGCATGCATATCCTGCAGCACTGGAAGCTAAACCAGCAGCAGTTGGAAAATTATTTTTTGAACATATGTGAATCTTCCAGTCGTTTGTGTAACCAGATAATTGTGAACGTTTCCTGACTTACAAAAAAAAAGGAGAAGATTAATTTAATTTAATTCAATTAACACTGCAGCATACATTTTTAGTAAATTTTTACGCACAAACTTACTTCCTTTTAAACAATTTTGAAGCCTCGCGTTTTTTACATCTTCCTCTCTGAAAATATATCAATTTATCGCAAAGAATAAAAAGAGAATAATAATGAAAATGATACTTTCTCAACATACTTTCCATTCAGCCAAATACGATCTTCTTTGAAATCAGGACTGATCATTACAGTAGTTCTTGCATGCAACTATAAAGAAAATATGAAAAGGCTGTAACACATTGCCAAGATATCTCTAACGTGTTTACGTTCTCTCGCTCTCTTCCTCTCATTCATTTAGAATTTGGATTTAGAATTTTATATTTACCTGGTCTGTGTCTAAAGTGGCACTTATGGAATCGTTGGTTGGTAAAATTAAGAATTCATCCCTCTTTCCCCCTAAAATCATACAAATCTACGATGAAAAGTTAATTTTTACTTAAAAAAAAAAAAAAAACAGATATATGGGACTAAAGGGTAAGCCCCCGTGTGACAAATATTTCCATATTGTCATTGTAACTGTGTTTTTGCTACCACTTTTTATCCTACCGCGATAGCTATTGAAATTCAAATATTGCCGTGTGGCACGAATAGCTGCGCGAACGACGCGCGTGTAACATATTCAAGCGTTTAAAATTTTAAAAACATATGCATGATGCGATATATAATTAACATGAACTTTGAATTCCATTATTCAAATAAATCATATACACATTTTAAAAAGCGAATACCGATAGTATTTTTTTAGCTAATATATTAATTCACAAATTATGGACGTCTTTCAAAATACTAGTTGAAAATGTCCCGAAAACTTATATTATACGTTAAATTTATTAAGTAATACAAATTTACGATTTTAGATATATATTTCGGTCAAAATTTCAAAGTACAACTCGTGTGTGTGTGTGTGTACGTGAAATATAATAAAGTCAGTGAAATAAAGCTATTAGACATTTCAATTTCTCGCTGAAGAATAATAAAGCTTTTTGACTATACGTACAATATTTAATAACAGCAATGTTGACCGGTGCAATGCAGGTAACGATATTCATGATTTTCACCGCGTACCCAATAACTGTTAGCACTACCGAATACCAGCTGTTATACCACCAGCTACAGCTACAGGCTACAGAGCAGAGAACTACCAGCTGTGACTGCTGTGACCAGCTAGCAGCTACTGTGATTCTTATGTGATACCTGTCACCTGTCAGTTATTCACTTATCAGCTGCACGAATTTATACATATACTTACACGAGAAAAGCCACGTGTTATGGCCATAGACTGAAATACAACTAGATTGCTACTCCAAGAAATAAAAGTGAAGCAAATTGACTCGGGAGGAGAGAAGCCAATCATTGGCCGCGTTCAGCAGACACAACTGTTGAGTTCGTCTTATCAACACTCTGCGTTGATTGATTAGTTCTAAAAGCAAGAGCCAATCACATTCGACTGCTACTCAGCGGCTTGGTCTGCTGAACGCGCTCATTTTTAACCAGTCCAAAATCGTTATTGTCAAATTATAGAATATTCTTTTAGAGTTTGGTATTTATCAGTATTTATAAATATATTAATTATTTCACAGTGCGTTACGTATATAAATTCGCTATTATAAATATGACACTCAAAAAAATTTATCTCAACGTTATAAAAATAATATATATATAATATAGATCATATATTTAAAAAGAAAATGTAGAAACTTTTTTGCTTTCTTAAAAAAAAAAAATGGAATAATCAGAATCGCTGAATATTCCATCACGCGGACGTATCAAACACTGCGCAGGCACGAATGAGAGAGAAAGAGAGATATATATTATTCCATCTCTTTATTTATCCGATATCAAAATCGGTACTCGGCACGCAAGTGACACAAGGTCGCTCGGTCTATCTACATTATATCTGGTTCTCTTGCCTGGTAATAGCTGTAAACTGCCTTTAAAATAATGTAAGTAAATTGCAAATATATACAATTTAAAAGTATAATTAAAAATTGCCAATTAATGTTTACAGTTTTTTTTTTCGTCATGAGAATTACTATCGTCCAATATACCAAACTTCAATTGCAAATGAAACGAGATATGTATAGTTATTCATCATCAATGTTTACATTCAATAAATTCATAAACTCATCAAAATACACAGCTCTCGTCTTTATTTTTGACTGAATTATAAATAAAAAAAAAGACACAACCTTGAACACACAGTAAACGCTCCTCTCGTACAAACGCGAGGAATCGGAATAATATATATACACGTAATTTGCAATAAATATTACATCCAACGATATACTATACGTGTGCAATAAAACGAATTAATCTTTAGAAACTATGCTGGATTAGATGGTAATCCCATAGACCATGCGTCCAGCAACTTTTTGTCCTGAGGTCCAGCGCCCAAACTGAGCATTAGTCCAGAGAGATCGCCACGATGGCCTCGTCCACGCATCGCGTGAACAACTTTTGCAATGCTGCACAACAGAAACAGATATATATAAATATATAGAAATATAAACATTCTGTAAAACATTATAAATGCTGACGATTCATACTTAGCCCATTCTTCCTGAAGAGTCGTAAAGTGTGCTTTGAGAACTGAATTTCCAAGTTTTTCATTATCAAGTGATTTTTCAATCTTTATTAGTAAAGTCGGAAGTTTTGTTGGTAAAGTACCAGCCCATTTAACTATATGGGATTTTGCATTCCCAACTTTGTGTTCGTTGAGTATTATGTCTAGCCTGCATACACTCGCACAAGGTAAAGGAACTGCTACCGAGGTGTCTACACCTAAAAATTTTAACGCAATGTCGCTGTGAAATATTTTTCAATAAAAGATTATTTATAGTTATGTTTTCTAGAATAGCATGCAATACCGATAAAGTTACATGTATCCGGATCCATGTATTCCAGTGTTTGTGTTTTTACCCGTCGACACGCTCTTGGTACAAGACTGCTAAGTCCATACAAAGATTCCAATCTTTGAATCTTTGGACCTCTCACCAAGACTTGAACACCAGTTAAACAGGAATACAGCAATTGTCTAAACTGATCTTTCCCTAGTACTCGTTTCAGGTTTCGTAAAATTACAGCGGTAGATTTTTCTGCGATTTCAGAAAATTCTGACAAAAGCTCAGAGTCGTCCCAATTAAAATTAAAGTTCACTGGCAATTTTGCGTTCACTAAAGTAAAACCTTCTTCAGTTTCTGTAAATTATTTGTGACATTATGACTTCCATTAAGAAAAAGATATATTTTAATATCAATTGTTATCACAGACAGAAGAATGCTTATAATTGCTAACCAATTTGATGCTCGAAATTATAATTAAGTTCGTCATCTAATAAATTCATTGGGAAAATTTCTATAAAGTGCCTCGCCCCAGCACTCAGGATCCATACTAACCACATGTGAATTCTGAAACATATACATAACACAGTAAGATAATTAAAATATTAAAACTTTAGCAAATAATATCGTATACGATAAAACAATTGTACACGATATTATCTATCGAAATTTATATGCAGGATTTATGTAGGAACACTTACCTTACAAAAACATGCTTTTCATTTGTTATATCGCCAAGTGTTCTAGACTGTTTAATAGAAGTACTGTGGCAACCCATCCCGTTGTTCGCCGTCGTCAATCTCATTGCTCTTTGCGGACATTCCGCTTCTTCCGCATTATATCTTTTCTCCGAAAAATCTTGCAATTCTCTAATTACCTCCCTTAAATTGTCAATCAAAAATGGCCACATGTTCAACAAGAATTGTTTGTCTCTCATGAAAACAATAAAACTGCACCATCTTCTAAATCCTCTTGCCTGTGAGAAAAAAATCAATATATATATATCAGCCTGTCGATATTCCAACATAAAAACAATGGAACAAACTTGTCACAAAATCACTAGGTTTTAGCAATTTAAATAATGGCATGATTTGAAAAATTTGTTGTAAGTTGTAATAACTACCAAACATGCTTTTTCGTTGCATAATTCACCTGGGCATCTTTCAATGTAAAAGTATGACTTAAAACATGCCCTCTGTACTCATCTCCAAAGTAGCACACACCTTCCTTACCAGGGTGCACCTCGCAGCTTAGACTCCTTGAAAAAGAAACCAGTAATGAAGGAGCTTTAAAAAACTAAATCGTTATACACATTAGAAATTTAATTTATCAAAAAAATATGGAACTTAAATTTTTAATAAAATAAAATTAATATTATTTATATTAAGAATGAAATAAGTTTATAATAATTCATATAGTAATTTTTGTAATAATTTTAGTATGAAATTTGTAAACCATAAAATACACTAATTATACCTAACGCAAGCATGCTTTAGCAGGTTTCCAATATCTTGCATTAATGATTGTTGAGCAGACAAAAAAGATGTTCTTGTTTCATGCTCGTTACTTAAATACTTGACATTCCCAATGCTCTGACAGCCCTCGCACTCATCTTGTCCATCCTCCAAGGAAGCATGACCTTGTCTCAGCACTTCCTTAGGTCCATAGAATTTTAGTTTTTCTGCGTTTTGTGTATCATAGTTACGATACGTTTGCGTGGTAAATATCACTTTAGGTCCATGCATTTCACAGAAGGTGCACAGTGCAATTGCAGCATTCATTGCTTTTGAAAGACACAGGTTTCTAGGAGTTCCTTGTATTTATCTCTCTCTCTCTCTCTCTCTCTCTCTCTCTCTCATAGAGGGAGAACCCAAAAATTATTTATTATGATTCTTCACATGATCCTAGATTGTTTATATAAATTAAGTAGCCTAAAAGTATATTCATAGGTATTCATGGGGGTATTCAACAATCTGTACCGCATGTATGTATATAATAATGAATAGAATTACAAAATTACATTTGTTACAGCAATATTGCAATATTATATTTCTCAAAATATATTAATAACTTAATGGTTATACGGTACAAAATATGTATTACTAGACATTCGCAGAATGCAATTCACATGAACATAATTACAATTTATGGTTTGCAAAATTTACAACATAACCTCTGTCGAAATACTTTTACAACACGTAACCCTCTTATTTACCTGCTTCTTCGTAAGTTGCTCAGCAAGTCTTTACGACGAAGTTAATTTTTTTCATCCTTTTCACGTGATAAAACAAAAATGAAGTCGTGGTAGAGACACGTGACATTATGATAGCTAATCTCGAATCTCGACATTGGTCCACGCAGTGACAGGCAACACACATATGTCACGTGTGTGTATGAACGAAACTAAATTTATGCATTTGCATGACGGGTTGTCAATTGGGAGGGGCTGTATATCAAAGTAATCCAATAATTTGTACAATCAATAATATAAATTATATATTGCATTATACAATTCTTAAGAATATGTAATTTTACTAGGATAGAAAAGGTTAAGAAGAAAGAAAATGTTCTTTTTTCTTTTATACATCAAGTTCGTAGCCAAATTTCAATTTGACACCTTCATAAGCAGCTCTCATCCATATACCCACAGCATGTGCTCCAGGATCTGGATATTTGAATATCTATAACGTAACATACATGAATCATAATTCTATCTCAAGTCTAAATATACATATACATCCATATGATGTGTACAATACATCATACAACTAAGTAATACCTTGCAATTCGCAGAATCAACAGAGAAAGATCCTGACATATGCACAGTTTGCATAGCAAATGTTTCGGCGGCTTTGACAGCTTCTCCAAATGCACTGACAGGACTTGAACCAGAATTTAATGCGTCTCTCAGTTTATTTTCCGCAGGTATCAAAGCATCCAACATAGTTCGATCACCACGTGACGTTCCACTAAACTCAGACATCATTTTGTTTGCAGATGTTAAAGCAGTTAACCACATATTGGCAGTCATTTGCTCGTCATTTCGAAACTTGAGAAAACTCTAAAATATTTCTCAAACGTTCTCTTCTCAGTCTTAACGATGAAACAAGATTGTACTATTGATATAATCTTACTTTAGCAGCAGTATCAAAAAATAACGAGTACATTCCACCTTCTAAGCCACCCATGTCTTTTTCAATAATGTGGCTGATTTGTATAAATGTTATAGAGGGTTTCGTTGCTGAAATTCTCCCTTCCTGTAACATAATGAAATATAATATAATATGATATTTATGATTATTAACCAAAAGAAAAATATAGATTTTATACTTCACTTCATTGCCATTTACAACCTTGATTGCTAATTTTATGGCATTGGCACTACGCGCGAGGATGGTTCCATACGTTCCATCGCCGCATTCTTCATCCATTATATCGAGTTGTCTTGCACACGCTATTAAGGCTTCGCATGCAAATGTTAAAACTGTAAGAAATGCCGGACCATTCTGAGACTGTATCTTCGGTCCTGTATCAGATGTACATGTACTATTCTCATGTGCCGTCTGCAAATGAAAACTCGTGTCAGAAGTAAAAAAAATGCAGGAGTAAAAATATATAAATGATTTATAATTGCACTTATAATATATATAGCAAAATATATAATTTATTGACTATTCATAACTTGAAATTTATAATTGTAATATAGACTATTGACAATTAAATAAATTTCAACTAATTACCTGAGAATTTTGCTCTCCCACGTTATGTGGCATTTCGACATTTTTCATCACGAGCTCAAGAATTTTATTTCTCTATGAAATTACCCTGTACCTAACCTAAACCTGTACAAATGACAACTGACACAGGTATAGAACAGTGGTTTATTCTTATTTATAAATGGGCGCTTTCAGCAGACCAAGCCGCTGAGTAGCGGTCGAACGTGATTGGGTCTTACTTTTAGAACCAACCAATCAACGCAAAGTGTTAATAAGACGAACTCAACAGTTGTGTCTGCTGAATGCGGCCAATGAGCGTGACTACCGTATGGCCGGCACTGCGAAACATGGCCGCGTTCAGCAGACACAACTGTTGAGTTCATCTTATCAAAACTCTCCGTTGATTGGTTGGTTCTAAAAGTAAGAGCCAATCACGTTCGACTGCTACTCAGCAGTTTGGTCTGCTGAACGCGGCCAATATGGCGATTTACGATAAGATTTTCATGGGCTCAAATGTTTGCGCATCATGCGCTTACGAAAATTGCATGCATAACGAATAGAAGAGTAATGAAAAAATGAATTGGTTATAACATTATTGCGAATTTAAAGTATTATTGCGCTAGATAAAAATGTTGTATTTATCTGATATGTAATATGATGAAACGATATATATCTCGTTATGTACGCACTACATCTAAATATCTGAAAATATTATAATATTAATTAATATGAAATAAAACTTTATAACTACATATGTATATTATATTCAATTTATAATTATAATATTAAAAGAAATAAAATTATATATCACGATTGTACAATTAAATAGAAAAATTGGGATATAATGCTATATTTTTTCTCTATAATTATAATTGTTTAAATATTTGTACTATAATTAGTACGTGCGTTATAAGAGAGCGATAGAAATAAAATACAACCTGAGAAATGTTGTTGTACGTATAAAGACGTAATTTATTCATGATCGTGTAAAATTCAGCTGCACATGACTGAATTTTATTTCACACTACATGACGACTACTCTCACGAACTGCGCTTTGTCAGACGCGTAATATTGTGGCATTTAAATTGTCGCTAATCGAAGACTCCGACAGATACGTAACAATGCGAGGAAGAAACAATTTAACTTGCCATAATATAACAATTCGATGAGCGAGCTCCGCAACAGATATTGCATCACCGAGTGCGAGCTGCAACTCGACAAGTAACAATATGACGATTCTCTTACATATTATCAGTCTACAAATTTATACTAAATCTTCGCGCTTACGTAAAAGTCAAACACAAATCGTCGTAACAAATACCCGCAACATTATGTCACGCACTCACGCGATTATTGCATGCAATATATACAACATTTTCTAAGATAAAAAATTCATCAACCTCACGCAGGATTCATACCGCACAGGTTTGGATCTTTTGCTCGTACTTATGTTAGCCCTATTTTGGTATTTGGTACGCATTTGGTACATATACTGGGTTACGCGCCCTCGATTCTTCGATGTACGTTTAAAACTTAACCAGAAGTCTTGATCAGGAATCTTTTAACGACTGGGTTTACATATTCGCGCGTATCTTCCGTCATTCCACTTATTGTCTACCGAAAGTTTCGCGAAACTTTGCTGCGCTGTTGTTTCAAAGCTTCTATATAAAAACGTTGAACCATATTCTGCACCGTATTCTTATGAAAATTGAGCAATTCTAACAATAGAGCAACAATAAACAAGTATCATTTTGTAGAAACATGACTCATTAACAAATGCAATATAAACAATCGTTATTAAACCATTTGGATTATTAACGGTATTTAATTGCTACTATATGCGTACGCGTGTATGTACATACGCAGATGTACTGACTTATATCGCTTTATCACATGTGACGATGTGATGTGATGTGATCACGTAGAGGACGCGCGTATTATCTATTACATATATACATACAATGTTATGTACGTTCATCGGAAGATATTTTAACTGGTAATTTGACAGGTACTTGCCGATACATGTATAGAATTCACATCTGAGATTTATATTTAACACTGTCTTACCAATTTTCAAACTTGGTCAGATTTCATATGACGATTTCTTAAGACGTGATATTCGGCGATATATCGGTTAATTTGCGTAGCACTTATTTGGGCTGCCAAATTATTTTCCACCGGTAGTACAAGTTCTCAACGAGGAACATATATCTTAGCTTTTCGAATACACAATATCTCAGAGTGACTTGGTGATATTGTTAAACAATCGTTTGCCCCACCAAGATTCCAAATCAAACGGTTTAAAGTCTGCAACAATTTATTTATGTTTTGCCATTTATTTTGTACAATCAATTACAGTAGGTGATATAAGGTTATATTAATTCTTTTGAAAAACTAATGAATTACTCTTGGGATATCAATTTGATTTTAATCTAATATAGTTGCAAATAGGAACGTCGCGCTTACCTTGAAGATTATCATTTGGTTCACCGTCATTGTAATATACTATAGAATCCTTAGGACCTAGTAAACAAAACATTAAATTATGACCTAGAATGTCTTTCTTTTTTAATAAATATAAATAATGGGTTCGAGAATACGCGCGCGTGTATGTGTGTGTCAATGCACAAGTGATTACTTCATGACTCATTAACGATATTATGATTATAGTAGGGGAACGCGGGGTAGCCCCATTGTTTAAAGTTTAAGCATTCTACATATATGTCGAGATATGCAGAAGGGCATATTAGAATAACTTTAGTTTGTCGTATATATCGCTACTTACTGCAAAGTTCTGCACATTCTGTGCCATCGCAACATTCGCTTCTTTGCCGCGTATTAACTTGATTCCATGCTGTTAAAAATAATAAACAAATAAAAATAATTAATTTTGCTCAACATTGGAAAAAATTCATAAGCACACAGGATATACGATATCTGTGACTTTTTCCTCGACTAAAGTTTCACGTTCTCAGCCTCTTTCATACTTGGCAAAATTTATGGTTTTTGCATTCAACGCCTTTCATACCTTGATACCAGACTAATTCTATACGCTTTATTTCACACGTGTGCAGAATGCTTTTCTACCTACATTCGTAAATAAATTTGATAAGTTCCTCGTGCTGTGGCGTGATAACTTCTTGCATCTGATGTCGCTGCGAGATGAACTTAGATTTCCCATTCATATGGAACACCGGCTTTGGTACATGACTGCGAGCGTGAAATATATGTGAGTATAGAAGCCTTATTGCAGACAATAGTAATAGTAAGCAAAATAGTTGTTTTTCGTCACGCGTTGTTACACAAATGCAATCTTACGCAATACGCGGTGGAATGTTAAGGAACAAGATTATTTGTCGCAGGAAATATTAGGCAAAATCAATTTCAATAGATATTTGCATCGCGTTTCATTAGACATGCTCCATTAAGAGTTTCAATGACACGCATCAATATGACATCAAACGATGAGTTATGTTAATAGTTTTGACGATTTTGCGGGACGAATTATGATGAATTGCGTAATGTCGAAAGCAACGGCGGCGGCAGCGGCGGCGACGGCGGCGGAGGCGGAGGCGGCGGAGGTGGAGGCGACGAAGGAGAAGGAGTAACGTGAAAAAGCGGCGTCGAGAAAGGGGTTAGATCATCTTTTCTCCCCCCCACCCTCTCTCTCTTTCTCTTTCTCACCGGGTGATCTCGTGGTCGTCTTCAATGTCGGTCTTCCTCGTCAGATCGCGAAGAGTTTCCAATCTTTCGAGATTCTGACTGATCCCTGCAAAAAGCGAGAATTTAAATATTCGCGAGTTCTAGAGCAGTCCACCGATGCTGATGGTCTAGATTTTCTAGAACTAGACTCTAGGCCTAGACCACCCACGACCGTCGTCTGCAGGGCCGGGCGGCATCGGACATTTGAGAAATCCAAATTTAGTACCTCGTCGAGTTTTCGCTACGATCTTGCTAGGTCCCTTTGACACGGTATACATGATCCTCGTCCTCAGATAAGCGCGGAAGCCTCTTTACGCGAGCGCAATGCCAGATCATCCGCGCGATCAATCGTCACGCCTGCCGCGTGTTCACGAGCGAATCGTTGCCGGGTGCAACAAACTGCCGAATATGCCGATAGCGAAGTAAAAGCGATGCTGAACTTGAAGCTGAGGCCCGGCAATATTCCCCCGGCTTACCACCGCTCGGCGCTCATCACAGATCACAGATCACAGCTCACCAGAGTCTGACCAGTACTCACCACCACGACACGACCGTACCGTACGACTTAACGAGAGTTACGAAATCGCTGATCAGCGCAGCTCATGACGATGAACTGCACTAACCACGACGTCCACGACCACGCGACCAAAGAAGTGGGAGTGGGAGACGAAAAACTAATGGAAGGGGATACTCTTGCTCCAAAGTCTCCTCAAACTCAAACTCAAAATTTATCGATACTCGTCGTCAATCAGTCGTCAATGCTGGCGATCCTACCTGCTGCTGTCTATGCGGTAAGGTAGAGGAAACATTTTTCTCCCATTTCTGCAAACCTCCTATAAAAATCATTCTCGCTACTTGTGTCTTTAATTTTTACATTTTTAATGAGTTGAGAGAGAGAAAGAGAGAAAGAGAGAGAGTTAAAAGCGTTGCACACCCGGTTGTTTTCAAAATAATGCAAATTGTAAGTTTGACATTTGAAAACGTAGTGCGGAGAGACAGAAAAACATAGAAACGTGAAAGAAACGTTGGTTGTGATGCACAGTTTTATTCTCTGCGTAAGTGAAGAGTACAGATTAACTCCTTATTAACTGCAAGTTCAGTTAATATAGGCACCGCAGGTGTACTTGTTTCTTTAGCCATCTATTTGCATTAAGTATGCATAAATACAGTAAAAAGCAAACGTATCAAGATAGGAAGTATACAGTACTAAATGTTAGGGCAATCGATAAAATCCTAAGGAATTAAGTTTTTAAAAAAAAAACAAGAGTTTTTTTTTCATCCTTCCTCGGAGCTGTAAACACAGGATGTCAAAGAATCTCTAAATCACCAATGTTACTGCTGCGTTTATAATAATTTCAGAATATATTACTCATTTATAATATTATTACACGTAAACTGCAGTAATAATAGCAGTAATAATAAATTCATGCGCTACTAATTTATATTAATCTACAATAGTAAAGTCTCCTACAAAGTCTCTACGATAGTAGGAATTACAATAGTAAAAATAATAATAAATCTGTAAAATGTATCTCTGTATATATGTAGAATGTCAAACAGCTGAGACAAAATTTACTTCAACATAGAAAAATAGTTTGTCAATATGTAGATAAGATCGATTATTCAATTGGATATTCGTCCAGATATCCATGTATTAATCCGAAAATTTCATCTAATTGCGATTTCACGCTCGATTCGCGACTTTGAGACAAAATTTATTCGTAATAAAAAACCTGTTGCGATATAATCTGGATTATTTCCGTGGACGCATTATCGTCTATGTACAGATGTTAACTAATCCTTAACATGCTATTATTACGTGATAGACAATTATAATGATTCGTAGAACAACTTTAAAGCAACTTATCTACATTACGTGTGTATATGACCACAATTTTGTAACTGAAACGATATCTCAAACGTGATTGCATAGGATCAGTTACCTTATATTAAGTACGTACAAGCACAAAGCATTTTTCATGTGTGTACTTTTTCCTCTCTCGTCTTTGTGTTTCTATCTTATTTCAGCCCCTTATGTTAAAAATACAAATCCATGGTTTAAATTGTCGACGATATCGGGGGCGTGATTTAATCGGAGGGAAAAATCGTAGGCACGTGCCGTTTAAAGTAACACGGCAGTCCCGTAATAAATTTAACCTCCCATTTTTACAACAGACATTTTTAAGGTACTTAAAGAGCGAATAAAGATTTGTCTTGATCTTTGTTAATTTGGCGCTGAATGTTCTGGTTACCGGTAGTCGAAGACGTCGAGGTGGCAGTTGTTGTGGCTGTAGGGAGTGTTGGTAAAGCTTCAGCCGCGGCTGCACGTTCCGCTAAGAAGCGCTCAAATTCTGACGATGTTAAGGATTCTTGATCCCCTTGCCCTCCAGGCCCTCCAGGCCCTCCAGGCTGCAATACAACAAGCAAACGGTTGTTCGACACTGACATTCTTGTAAAAAAAAATTTTTTTTTTTTTTTAACACCAACTCGTAATTTCTTAAACTTATGCGTTATGATTTTGAAGATTTGCTCGCTAACGAATATTTATAAAATTTATTTAAGCCTGTACATGAATATACTTACTGTGCGATCTAACCAGGCTGCCATTTCATTGAATTCAGATTCCATGTTCGGCTGAGTATATAAAAACAAACACAAACATTGAACGAAACGACAAAAAAAATATAAACGATATGTTATAATGCGCAATTGACGCAAATAAAATCCAACAGTAACATAATCAAAATTAACAACTTTCATGCCTTTAGAAGCAATGTGCAATTGTGATAACGAACATTTAATGCGCATAAGCACGATCTAGTAAGGAGATTACTATACCTTGAGACCTTTTAGTCACATGTATGTAACTAAATGTGAAATATTGGAGATATTGGTAACATCGACAACATTAATTTACATAGAGCATTAGCGCATGCAGTGTTTAAAATTAGCATCAAGATGAATCATAGAAATCGAATGTTTGTGTTCAACTTTGTGTTATACTTTGTGTTTGTGTTATACTTTGTGGTTATAGAAAGGAGTATTTCAGAAAAATGTGTTTGTAAGAAAAGATTGCGAATGAGTAATGACCAGTTTTTCCTAACAATTAGTTTAAGAAGGAGATGATGTTACGCACACTAGCACTAGTAGTGGTCTGTTGAGGTAATTTAGGATTGTTGCGGTTGAGAATTGCCGTGCTTAGACTCCCTCCTTTCACCTGCTCCAAATTATCCTCATACTTGCTGCCGCTGTAATTTGAAAAAAAAAAATCTTGAAATATTATTGAATAAAATTAGTCTATAAACATATATTGAAATAAATATATATCCTGACGTGATTAGTTTCCAAATAATTAAAATTGAAAGAAAATATATCATAACCTGTGCATATCTTTTACTAATTGTGAGCCACATAAAGATTACTCTATTGAAATAATTTTAATGATCTCCTGTTATTACAAACGACGAAATTTTAATCATCTAATATACCTATTTTTTGTTGTTTCGTACGTTGCATTACGCGATTGCGCAAACATATCAAATTCATCACTATCCCCTTCTTTTTTTTCCTTTTGTCGTGTGGTTTTGTCGTGTGGTGCTACAGCTTCAGCGGCATCTATTATTTAAAATACAACAGAATAGTATCAATCTTGCATTATGTACAATTCTACATTAGATTTATATAACTTTGGCTTACCGAGTTCACTCATCCGCTTTGTCAAATTATCCACATCGTCAGATAAATCTATAAGTGATTCCGCTTCTCGTTTAGTAAGAGTTGGAGTCGATTCAGCGTTCGGTGGATGCGCAATCGTCTGAGCTAATATAGCACTTGCCGGTACTTGCATTTTATTCTTCGTATAACGTGTATAACGAAGAAACAGATTGTTTAATTCGTCATTAATGCGTAATAATTCAGCTGTCATTTCATCGTGAGCCAATTTACCGATCAAATCGACGACACGCTCTTGCATTGCCTTACATGTCGAATGAAGCTCCTGCAAAATAATCATTTACACATTTTAAGACGTACAATTTATATACTGGAATTTGCAAAAGAAATTCTACAAAATAAAGAAAAAATACATGTGAATGAAAACAAGACAAAATTTTATAAATAAGTAAATTTATAAGAGACAAAAGATATATATAAGATTCCTACGTTCAATAATTCAAGATCCGCAGAATCTGGTTGTTGCTTGCTACTTTGGTCTGGACTTGTAAAGTACGCCAACATTTCCGATAATACGCGCATATTTCCTTGAACAACATCAAGTTCACTTTGTAATTTGGCCAATTGTTGTTCGCTCAATTGAGTTAACTGACCAATAGACTGCGACGTTTGAGAAGGTAAGTTTTGCGTTCCCAAAGACGCAGGCTGCTCACTCGTAGCGAGGCTCGCTGGAATTTGCTCCGTTTCAGGTACACTCTATAAAAACATTGGAAAAAAAGAAAAAATTATTTTTAAAGATAGAACGGTTTTAGGAGGCGTGGTTTTGTCTAAAAATGTATCTAGCATCTCACTCTTTCTGGGGTGATAATTGGGGCCATAGCATCCAGATCGGTCATCGGGAACTGTATGCCCTTTATCTTTAATTCTTGATAAACCTGCACAACGCCTTGAGTGTGCGGCTGATGACGGAATGTATCTGCCCAAGTTTGGATTAAACTTAAAACTTTCTCTTGAACTGCTGTAGGTGGTTCATTTTTGGGACCGATTAATTTTACTAGATCTTGCACAAACTCTCTCGAACAAGCAAGAGCATGAAAACGTTTTCCACAATTCTTCACACATGTCTCCAACACCTATTACATACAAATGACATTCGTGTAGCTACTTGTATTAAGTTAAATTGAATTAATGAACATAAATATGCTCATTGTCGCAATTATTTGTATTGTCGCATAAAGATTATTATATCGCGATATTCACAGTACGTTGATCAAGAACATAAGAGAAAGATTGTCGTACTTGTCATAAATAATAAATATAATAATATACAACGGCTAATTCAATTGACACTAATGGTATAAATAGTCTAAACTTGTAAAGGTCGAAACTGTGAAATGCGGGCACTTGATCAAAGCACTTGCTTATTATGTTCAATCGTAACAAAGATACATGTGGCTGACGCATCAAATTATTTGAATTACTTGATGAGATTATTTGTAAAGCAAAAAACTAGATATGCATTTCGCCTAATTGGATATAATTCTATATAAGCTATATAAACGATGTATCATTACAGTCTGTAATACTAACGGTAAGCGTATACATGACTATGGTATAATTTTTGCCCGCCGCCTGATTGAGTCTGCGTTTGATAGCTTTAATAGCATCTTTCGGCCCATCCTCGGTTTCGTTTATAATATCACATATCTCCATGTTAAGCGTCCAATTTTCGCTGGGTAAGCTACCATCTGTAGCAGACTCTGAAAGCAGACAAGAGAAACCCTGAAGACTCGCTGCGAGCGTAGTACAGATCCCGCTATTCAGAGCTATCTGATGATGCACGCTAGGCGCTATATCGGTCGTAATTAAATAAATCCATCAAGATAAAAAGTAAATTTCGCGCGATTTCGATTACGTAGTTGGAAATTGTCGTCAAGCCCGAGACTGACCTCACTGACCGAGAGACCGATTTCTAATATCTCGGCGAAACGATAAAAGATAAACGACAAGCGATGACGCGACAAATATGAATAAGATTCAGTCAGCGCACTCACCGATCTTTTGTCCTACTTGCGTAGAAAAGGGATTGCCTACTCCAAAAAGTGACATTTTTTCTCGGAGCACGTAGGACCGACGTTGTTAACTGACGTGTTTTCTGCCGTTCGCACCCACTCGCATACGTATACGTGCTCGATGATCGCTGACAAGTGTCACAGGGATGACAATTTGCGCACCCTGACAATTTGTCAATTTCGCGTGTGAGACTGACTCAGACAGCTCAGACTGACACTACTGACAGAATCATATGACCTACGCACAACCTATGCAACTACTGCAACGGTAAAGGCGGACCGAGGCCGAGGCAGACGAGGCGGACGTCGAATCGCAAATGTCACGAAAGCGCGCGGCCGCCAATCAGCGACGCGTCCCGACGGCCCGACGCCCGAATCCGATCAGCGATCAACCCGATGCCCGATCAGCCCGCGATGTTGCGTCTTGCGCGTCTTGCACCTTGGTCACTTGGACAGCTTATTGGGCTTGGGCGATATATGCATAGGGATAGACGCGAAATGCTTTTACACTTCCCGACTCCCGACGGCACTTTCCGTCCTCAAAACGAACGCTATATCGACCGCGCGATTTTCACAACGATAGACTATCATCTAGTCTCTCGCGAGAGGCTTCTGGAGCCTTCAGCCGTTCAGCCCGCTTCAGCCTCTGCGCTAAACGCACGGCAAACGCGCTGAAGCGCAAAACGAATGATTTTACAACGCAGTTTTAGCTCGGTATCCCGTCATTCCCGTCCTGGCCGTCTCGATCAGTCTCGATTCTCGAATCGACGAATGCGAGTATTGCGAGTGCAAGTGCACGCTGCTGCACGCGCAATCGCGTTTGCAGTGTTTGCACTCGAATCACTCACGGTGCACGTGCACTATACTAACTGGGCCGGCCCTTTTCTTTTCGAAACAAATTAATCGAACTAATCGAACTAGTAAAAGATTACGATATACTTTTATGCAGAAATTATTTTGCTAGGTTGCTAAAAAAAAAATTTATCTTATTTTGCAGTGTCAATGTAATCCGCGATATCGAATCCCTTCATGACATCGGCAGAACATTTTATTAGTCTTATAACAATAACAAGTGCAAAGAAATTAGCTACTGTGCTTGTTATCTGTTTTATTATATATCATGGTGTCATACATCTTATTTATGGTATGTACTTATGCAATGTATACCTACATACTCTGGAAACTTCTACAAATTATCCAAATAAACAATAACCAATAAACGATAAAATTTATTATTGAAAGATAACAATCTTGCAATGTTATATTTCGCGCATCTTTTATTTTTTAATTCTGATAATGTAAATAATTTGATTATTGGCACAAATAGATTATTACTGATCATTTTTACAGGTAGCGATTCTTGCAAATGGTTATTGACAGAAGGCAGATACAAAGGAGACAAAGAATGGCAACCATACGGATGCATGATGCACCATTATACACAAACGTAAGATTATTATTTTTATAATTTACTTCAGAGAGAAAGAGAGAGAGATTAACTTTTTTATCAAAAAGATTCATTTAACTTTACAGAGACAGCAGAAGATGTATGAGATATCTAGCTTTCATGGGCCACCATAATCATTTTGTATTTGCTGGCGATGCTAGAATAAGGCAATTATATAAATCTTTCGTTTCGCAATTTATGATTGATGGCAAAGCATCCGATCTCACAGAGCTGCCAGAAAACTCCGACTTGGGTTTCAACGACGGACAACTTAAATTAAACGTACAATTTTTGTGGAGACCTCGACTCGACAATTCTATGATAGCAGACCTTAGAGGCTGGATGGTAACGTGCACACATTATATATCATACAGTAAATAAATATGTACGTAGAGAAATGAACAAAATTGGAGGAACAAATACTAAAATTTATATATTTTATATCTTTGATGTTGTAGAAAACAGATGCACCTAGCGTAATTGTCACTGGCTCTGCCGCAGCTGCAATTCTTGCAAACAATAACAGCGATACGCAGCTTTATTCGGAATACAATACAGGTTTGATTCGATTGGTACAGCCAATAGACTTTTTGGCTAAGAAGGGATCTCAATTTCTATGGCTCTTACAAGATCCTGTGCTCAAGGAAAGACTGCCTGTACAATTGTTGAGTTTAGACAACAAACAGATTAACTTGTGCAATAAAGCAGCCGAGAAGGTAACATGATATGTGTATTTACCTAAACGTGTATGTGCGTATGTATGTATATAAAAGGCAAAAGATAAATATTCTGTAATCACCACATACAGATATTGTCTCATAGTGAGGCTCGTATATGGCAAAGCAGTAAATTAGTTGGTACGGGTGTTCTTGAACAAAGTCCAGATGGTTATTTGGCGAGTCCATTGTCACTTCGTCATAAAGTTCAAATACTATTAAATACATACTGCAACGATCATATGAATTTCGACGATGGCAGTTGTTGCAGTTATCCCGAGTCGGCAACCACTCTACAATTGTTAAGTCTGTCTGCGCTTGCATTATTGTAATTAAGTATTGTATTTAATTTCTAATGCGCTTTTAGAGAGAGAGATAGAGAGATTGCAAGATTTCTAATGCTCTTTTATTATATTCAGTTTAACAATAGGTGGAGGAGTATGGCTGTACAGAAAATTGTGCAAATATCGTTCCGAGGTATCCTATTCTCACGTTACCACCGAAGAAGTACAAGATATGGAAGAAGCAAGTACTTCGGAGGTCATTCAAGTTAAGCAGCCAGAGATACAAGATTTCTATATTCTCGTTACATCACTGGCCCTCTTTTCTATTATATTAGCATATTTCTACTTGTGTGACAGGTAAGTAATCGCTTGACGAGATTTGTAATTTTGTCTTTATATTGCAATAGCTTTAATAATTATTTGTTTTCTTGCATCACTTGTAGAACAAACTTTTTCATGAAGGAGAATAAGTATTACAGTGAGTTCAGTTTTTGGTTACCACTCGGCTATATCTTAGCTCTTGGATTATTTTTCACCGAGGATCGCGAAAGAGGGCCGAGAGTGTTAAACAGAGAACAAACGGACGAATGGAGAGGTTTAATGCAAGCAGTTGTACTCATCTACCATGTCACCGGTGCCAAAAATGTCTTGCCGATCTACATGTATTTAAGATTGATTAATTCTGCCTACTTATTCCTGTCTGGATATGGACACTTTTATTACTTTTGGCAAACTGGCGACGTGTCTCTTGTCAGATTTGCCAGAGTAAGTATTAGAAAAGAGTTTCATAATGCATAAATTTAAATCATTAAATAATAGCATTTTCACTTAGAATCAAATTTGTTTGCTGTGTTTCAGGTCATGTTTAGATTAAACTTGTTGACAGTATCCTTATGCCTTTGCATGAACAGGCCGTATCAATTTTATCATTTCGTACCGTTGGTGTCGTTCTGGTTTCTAGTGATTTACTTTCTAGCTTGGTTACCACCCAGAATATATTCTGGAAGTTTGGCAGAATACGGACCGAGAGCCTTGCTGTATTTCGCTCTAAAACTCTTGGGTCTCGTATCGATAATTACTATACTATACATGTCGGAGGTAATAAGCAACTTCTATTGGAGAATACTTTTTTTTTTGTAATTGCAAAATATAACGCGTTTTATCAGCGCAGGTGTTTTTTGAAAAAGTTTTTGTCACGAGACCCTGGAAAGCATTATTCGTGACGACTGATGACGACATCCGCGAATGGTGGTCTCGTTGGAGAGTGGACAGATACAGCGTAGTCTGGGGCTTGACTTTCGGTGCTGCTCTTGTCGCTCTTCAGAGAATAGATCACATTCCTGGCACCGCCTTATCTTCCGTACTGGCACTGGTCTCCTTAATAGCGTATACTACTTTTACGATTCTGTGTCATTCTGTATCAGAGTGCGAGGAAATTCATTCTTACGTCGCGTTTATCCCGGTAAATTACTGTAATTTCTTTATTATTACTTATTCTTTTATCACATTTCTCTTATCAACTTTATAAAAATTTCTCATTTATTAACTTTTTTTATTACTATTTCATTATCAATGTTACTCGTTGTTAGATTATAGGATACATCGCTCTCCGAAACGCGTCATTGGCATTACGGGGGAAACACTCTGCACTTTTAGCTGGATTGGGTAGAATAAGTTTGGAAACTTTGGTGGCTCAAGGTCATATATGGTTGGCGGCAGATTCGCACGGAGTACTTGTACTATTACCCAGATTCCCAGTATTGAATCTGTTGGTTACGTCGTTCATTTTTATCTGTGCCAGTCATGAAGTAAGTAAAACAGATTATTTCTTACATTAACGGGAAATAAAAATTGTAATTTTAATGACAGTTATAGAACAAAAATTATTTGTTCTTATGGAGATTCTATCTTCTAGATTCATAGATTGACGCGCGTTTTGACACCCTATGCAGTACCGAATGATTGGAAACTAGTAGCACGCAATTTGTTGCTCTTTATAGCTGTGTTGGTACCTATCGGCATTCACGATGGAATGTTTTAAAAAATTGTCTGTGAATACCATTCTCGTACATAAAAATCAAAGATATTAGCAGTATTAATATATACGAAGCAAACTTTATATATCGTAGGCCAAATTGAAGAAAAGATTAATTAAATAAGTAAATAGATGTTTATTATGCTTTTTTTTACAATAAAACATGATAAAAAATAAAAAAATACACATGTATTTCAAAGATTATTGTGTAAAATAACATTTTTTTACAATTTTTTTTAAGAATTATTTCCAACTCGATTAAAAAGTGATGATTGGCGTTTTGTCCGTTTATTTATTTGTACGTTTTATATCTTATATTTTACGCAATTTGCATTTGCATAATTTTATAAAATTATTCTACTTCATAGCTTAATAAATATACATACAATGCACGTACGTAGCAAGGGAAGTTTTCAGGGAACTGACGAAGCAAAGTTCTATTTCATTTGTTACCTAAATTGTATTTATAATTTTGTAAACTATCTCGCTAAGTAAAATAACATTATCTATTAGCTGTTTGGATATCGTATTTCACATGGCTGGTATACACGTCATAACCGAGAGATATCATACTATCGTAAAAGACTCTGTATCGCGTGGGAAGGAAATAAAAGTTAATGACTTGCGCTGGAGGCCATATGACCCATTCGGCTACATATAGTTTATGCGCCTTCCTTCTAATTTCATCCTTAAATTCTGCTAAACTGTTGTTCTCCAATAAAGCCAGTGTTAAAAAAAATGTGCTTATACAAAGAGGCGAGCAAATCAGTTGATCTACAATCACTTTTTTTAGAACTATACCAATGGTGCGTCCAGCCATTCTAGTATCTAGAAAATTATACCAGTAATGACAAACTATCCCGATAGACATGCCGGACACAGACATATTTCTTGTTCTGGTGAAGCACCATTTGTCCCATTCGCCCTAAAGAATCACAGGATAAAACAAGTAATGATAGGATCGTAACAAATTTGACGAGAAAGCCTGCAGTTAAGGAATACCTTTAATATTTCATAGTGTTGCTCCACAACATCTCCTATGCCAGAAAGAGAAACCGATATCCCGATATTTGTGTACAATAAATTTTTAGGAGAGAATAAGCGTTCCCTTAGGTGATTTATTCTACCAAAAGTTGGCCTCATTCCTCTCGCAATATTCATTGCCTAAAATAGAAAACGTCATTATTGGTTACCGCACTACTTAAATCGTACTTATTGTTAGTAATATTGGTAACCTTATTAACCTTACAACCAATCTCGTTGAAGCTTAACTAACAACTAAGCTTATGTAACAATTAAGTACCCAAAGGTAAATGGTATCGTTTATTTAAAACCTTGCTTTTTTAAATTTATTTTACCATGCACGCGAAATGCACAATTAAATATCATAACATGTCAGAGTTAGTATTAGAATATACTACTTTTACATTATCCGAGAATAGGACATATCGATCAAGGTTATTTAACATCCATAAAATGTAAGCTTATCGCTTAATCGCTCATCAATCGATGGTGACCAACATAACCTGGTATTTATTGCAATAGAAACCATGTGCGCCCGCGTTAATTAAAAGAATGACCGAATTAAATTGTTGCATAATTGTTTATTAGGTTAGGATCGCGTTGTATGCATATATTTTTGGAACAAGGAATATAGATTAATAGATGTATAATCTCCAGGATCGGCAGAATCGAATAGATCGACGGATGGGTTCGCGGGTTCGCCAGGGGGCCGAGTGCAAAGTGGGTAGTCGAACATGATTGGTTCTCTTGTCTCCAAATGCCAGATGATCCAACGAATCATCGAGGGTGCGTTCCTTTTGGGCGCTCACGCGCTCACACGCGCTGTAAGCATCATTCTATCTTCGTTGCACATCGAATATCAAACGAAGATAGAGCGATGCTTACAGCGCGTGAGCGCCCAAAAAGAACGCAGCCCGAGTCTCGCATCTCGCATCTCGCATCCGTCGTCATCGGCGCCACCATCGGAGCCATCAGCTGATTAACGGTCTAGTCTAGCGTTAGCAGCGTTGTTCGCGCCAACGACTCCAACGATCTGTAAAAAGGCGGGCTTTCGCGAGACTCAGACGGCAGACGGTGCATCTTCTAAGATAGTAGATAATAATATACCTGCCTGTGGCCAGCGGCACGTCTGCGATCGGTATATAACGTCATACGTAAAGGGCTATGTCGCAGCCATCAGTGACGGCATACTTTAATACGCGCAAACGGCAGGCGTGCGACGAGTTACGCGGTAAGTCCAAGATTTTGCTACTGGAGCGAGACAACCAAGTGCAGACAGTTATCGACAATTCGGAGCGAGCCGCGTTGTCTTTCTCAAACGAGGCAAGTACCGTAAGTACGAGTACGGGATCCAGTCCGAAAATCGTGTGGAAGGACGCGAAGGATGCTGTCGCGAATTCGAAGGAAGCCGTTCAGGCCAACAAGGCGGTCCGCAATATCCAGTTCGATTCTTCGAAAGCGATCCCCGAGAAGACCTGTACCAGCAGACCTAAAGCGCGAGCCGTTCGTTCTCGCTCTCGCTCTCGCACCGTACTTTCGACACCCTCCTCGGACGGAAGCCAGCCAGACATCAGAGATAGCTTTTTGAAGGTGGGAAGCGATCCAGAGGCCAAGAAAGTTCCCTTCGAGAAGAAAGGCACGCTTAGTCCGAAGAAGAAGCCACAGACGCCCAAGAAAGCTTCTGCCTTGTCTGCCTTGATCTCATCAAGGGATAACACGACGAAAGAAGATGATTGTGACAAGGAACAACCTGCCAGCGGTTCTCTCACTCCACCGTCGTCAAAGAAGCTTTCAACGATGGAAAGACTTGCGAGAAGTGAAAATTTAAGCTTGACTGACATCAAAAATAGAATCGCCAAGTCTCCCAGATTGACAGAACTGAAAGCCATAACGCGACGACTCGCCAATTGCGATCGGGCATTGGAACAATTGCAAAAACAGGATGCGATTAAGAAACCTCAAATGCAAAAGTTTGAGAAGGTGGAACTTGAAATTCCAGTAAGGTGAGGATCATATATATATATATATATGTATAATTTATTTATCAAATATACCCTAACATTTGCTTTTTTCTCACATATCAAGTCCACAAAAGGCGTACAAATCTCCAACCAAGGGATTATTGACTCCAACGAAGAATAGAGATCTCTTAAAGACGGTCAGTCCCCAGAGGCGAATTTTGTTTGAGCCTAAAGAAACCACGCCAAGTCTAGGGAACTCCAGTCCTGTTAAGGCATATCAAAAATATCTCTCTCTGGCTGAAAGCGAAATACCTGGATTGGCATTGCCCTATACCTATAGATTCCTAGCTGAAATATTCAGATGTGTAGATACGGTACTATCCTTGTAAATCTTTTAATACTTTTACTTAAAATTCTGTAGATTCTTATATTCTGTGTCGTTAATGTGGCTTAAATTTGTATTTGCGATAAAATGTTGAGCGTTAAATTTTGTCTGTAGGTTTCAGCAATGCTGTTTAATAGAAAGGAATTGATAACATTCAATAAACTTAAACCTGCGGTTCAAGAATTGCTACGTCGTAATTTTACACAGGAGCATCTAGCTCAAATAAAAACTATTTACCCTGATGCTTATACTTATCATCAAGAGAAGCATCGAAATTTTGGTTCGGTCTCCAAGCAAGAAAAATATGAATTGGTTCTAACACCTGTAGTTGAAACAATTAATGGCAGAAATACGCCTGATGCGGATGACATATTGAAAACTGCGTCTGAAAATAGTATGAGCCCCACGATATTGCTGGAAAGAAGGAAGAAATTTTACAACGCTTTATTAGGTGCGTATTATTCTTTTGAAATAATTTTATGTGTAATCTTGTTATCAAATGTAATTACTAATTACATCCATATATCTTTAAATGTATTTTTTTGTTGTTGTAGAGAGAGTAAAGGATGAACATGAGAAATTTTTGTTAAGCCTTAAAACACCGAGATTAATGAATATACCGAGAGAGAAAATAGTACGCTGGCATCCTGAGTTTGATGTGGAGTCTTGTAAGAAAATTGAGCAAGCTGTATTACCGCAACCACCTTATGTTGAAAAACAAACCGCTAGAGATGTTCTTGGTAAGAATTATAACACATTGGTGATAGTGATAGGAATTTTAATTTTATATGGAAAAAAAAATTTTTATTGCTATTACAAGAAGCTACTATTGTAATTTATGTGCACAATGCCAGAAAAGTATTTAAAAAAGTATAAGATGTCAGAATAATACAAAAACTGGGGAGTATATAGCTATATTATACATGTGCGTATACGTACACACATTGTCAGTGATATAATATAGTCTTAATCTGGATGACGACTTTAAGTGGGCCAAAAAATTGCACAAGAGGACTAAATAACTGCGTTTGCGTAATTGTGAAACTTGGTTTTTATTGAGCTGTTGCAAAACTTTATTGATTAATCAGCAATAACGTAACGCAATCGGTATAAAGGTACTGCTTACGCGTAATACTTGAGCAGTTATATTATGCATCCTCGCATTATGCGGCACTACTCAACCCGATTCTTAATTAATAAATTAATTGTAGAAAATGGATTTAAAGTATCGCTTCAAAAGGGTCAAGTTATTCGTAGAATATGTAGGTTTCTCTTCTTTATTAATATGCCTGACAAAACAGCTGTAAAATATTTTTATATGATATTCCATTTGTTATTCATCCGTTTTAATTATTATTATTTTTTTTCAGACAAAGCTAAATCTATGTTTAATTGTGGTACACGTATGGAGAAAGCATTGCAAAGGCTCGTTGAAGCAAACCTAACTTCCAGATCCACACAAGATTCTACAACCCAAACAACAGAAGATGGTGTTCCGAAGGTTAACATTACCATTGTGGACACTCCACCAAGTACGCCATCCGTACAAACTGATCATCTCAGTACACTATTCAAGGGCATTCCCAAGGCTCTACTCGAGAAGGTAAAAACAATCGCTTTAGGATACCGGCTGACTCATTTATTACGATATCATGTCATATCATGTTTTAAGAATATACATATAATTGCTCTCTTTTGAATTATAATGATAATTGCAGGTTCGTGCTAAACAAGCAGCCAAGGCATTAGAAGCAATGACGAGAACACCCAATGCAGATAAAGAAGCTGCACTATACTCCAGACTTCCCGAATTAGCGAAGCTTGTTCGCAATATTTTCGTGGCGGAAAAAAAGGGCGTTTTACCAATGGAGATGGTGATACAAAAATTGGACAATTCTTTCAGAACGAAACTAACGTTATACGAAATGGAGGAGCATATACGAAAACTGTGCAAGCTCTTACCTACGTGGGCCAGTATACATAATGTACGAAAGGTGGATTATTTGAAATTAGATAAAAATGTTGAACTTGCTAAAGTGATTAAGCAATTGGAAATTTTGGCCAATGATAAAGTCAAGACAGCGTCCTAATTTGTATATTCCGATATGTATTATATTTCGAATATCTGCATTTTCACCTAATAGAAACTATTATGCTATTTAAGTTGGAAACGTTTAATTTTGCATACTTACGTCTATATCGTAATAAAAAGATCACTGTACAATGCATCTTATTATATATATAATTTATGACATTACCATTTGTTTTTCATGCTTCACAAAGCATTTTTAATAAATATAATTATTATATAAAACTATGAAGTATGAAATAAAATGTAATAAATGAGAATATGTACTACATTCTATATTATAATTTACTTTTCCTATTAATACGAAGCTACTTTCAGAGAAATGTCAATGTAAATTTGTTATGTCTGAGGAATTACAGTTGAATCATGTAAGAAGTCCCCTAAATTTCTTAAGCAAAATTGCTGACGATGTATGCATTGCCTTTGATATGTTTATTAATAAAGCTATTGAAAAATAACTATATAATTTGTATATACCTACATGTCTATACATATACACATAATTTTATTTAAATATATATGTTTGTCAATGTAACATTTAAACTTAATTTATACTCATCATTTGTATAGTTTATTTTTATATGATCATTAATATGGTCTTCTTAATGTACATACGTAATATTTCATTGTATTTTATAAACATTTAAATATAATAATACGTATATGTATAAAATACAATATAGCCTATCTTGTATCAATCAAGTTTTCTTATCGATACATTTTTTAAAATGCAAAAAAGATGAATAGATCATTGCATTATCTGTAATTGTTAAAGAAGATTCATCACGCAATTTACAGCTATTACAGTGATCTTATGTATCGACATATTTTGGACGTCATGAA
>NW_020227480.1:62009-101162 GCF_003070985.1 Temnothorax curvispinosus
GGTTAGAATATGTATATATACATATATTTAAATATACAAATATAAGTAATAACAAATTTATAGTCACTAAGCAAAATGCCAGTTTTTAATGGAAATTATTTGAAATGCATGCCAAAATTTACGAAGTTTATTTATATATTAAATAATAAGTTAATGATAAGCTCAGATCAGAGGCATAATATGTTATCGATTAAAAGATATCTGCTATTAATTTCTTATTACAGGCACGTCTTAGTCGTTGCAGAAAGTATTATAAGTGGTCACCGATTGGTGCGCGTCAGAGAAAGATTGGCTGACAAATTAGAATTTATATATTTTGATCCTTATAGTAAGTAACTATTTATATATACAGACACACACACACACACACACAAAAGATTATATACATTAATTATAATAAGAGAAAGAACATAATCAAGGAATTATACGGTCAATATATACTAATATTCAATATATTCTATAAAAAGCATTTGTTTGTATTTTCTTCCATTATAATTATAAATATATAGTTATATAACTATAATCTTTTAGAAAACATAATATACATTTCAATGTACATTATGATTAGTGTTTGGTATTTAGACTAATATTATGATTTTCCTTTCCAGTTCAACAGAAGACGCTATATAAAGAAAAGAAAAAATTACATAGCTTATAATTCGCAAATATTACGGTGTATTTGGCAATTTACAAAATTTCCTTGCTTGGTATATATTAAAACGATGTATTTATCCGATCTTATTTTATTTTATAGATACAATACAAACTTAATGTTATACAAATAACAAGTAGAGAAGAGATCAAGAATGATTCTGTAATATAAAAAATGGCTGTAAATAAATAAATGAAAAAAATTATATGATAACATAAAATATTGTTAGACTTTATTATATAAAAATATTGCAATTTTGTTTTCCGTGTCTTTTTTATCTACAGAATCGTGTTGGTTATTGACTATAATATCAAACGTAACAATTTGTCATTTGGCGATGCATTTAGTTTACAAAAATTTCTTGCTTCTATAAGAAAAAGGAAAGAGGAAGCTTTCATCAATATTACTTTACATATCATTATTGAAAGTTGTCAAATAAAACATGCTATGAGCAAACGTTTTGTCTAAGTTTCATGTCGGTCATGTCGAAAGGACAGAAGGCGAAAGAGAGGCGAATGGAGAATCGGCGAGAGACCAGCCAAGAGTCTCGACATCGAGATTGGGGGTAGATTTCCTTTGATCCTTAACAAGGAACACAAAGTTGTATTATTTCCACCTGGGTTTCAAACGGTTCAGAATCCGCCAGGCGTGAAACACGATCCGCTTTCTCTCTCTTCTCTCAGTCTCTTTCTCTTCATCTCGCGCCCGCTTAGACTTTTCGTCCTTTTCCTGATGCCAAAGACTTCTCTCACTACCTCTTGCTCTCTCCTCCTCTTCTTCTTCCCTCACTCCCCCCTCTCTCACTCTCTCGCTCTCGTCTTTAATCCCTTCCTGTTCTTCACTTGGTTTTGATTGCGGTACGGGAGCAGCAAAGTCGTGCAGTTTACTGATGTTACAAATTCAATTTCTCCTCGACTCAGACCATTGTCCAGAGGAAAGAGGGGGAAACCGCAAAAGGGGTTACAACCGGAGAGAGAATCGTCTCTCTATCTTTCGCGATTGTGCGCGTGACAGTTGGTGAGATTCGAAATCTTCCCCGCTTTTTTCCATCTCTTTCTCTCTCTCTTTCTCTCCCTTCGAAGAAAAAAACTTGCCGACTTCCTCCTGGACGTGCATGCACGCACGCAGCATGCAAGCGTATAATTGTGAAACATACATCTTGGCCGCGCGACGAGACGAAGACACGAACCTTTCAACACGTTCGTTTTGACTTTTGAAACGCGTCGTGAATTTTGTATTTCGCAGATTAATTCTTAGCAAATAATATGAATTTTTATCTTTTGGTATCACGTATGTAAGAGGACAATATGATTTCGATTTCTAACAATAAGTAAGATTCATTGAAGTTGAAATATTTGGAAAAAAAATTATTTTAATTATATCATTTTTACGTACATAAGAGAGCACATGTTTATTTAGTCATTCATCGGAAACCGAAACGCATTTGGCTCAATTTGCTACATGAAATTTTCGCTTCGCAAATGGAGCATCGGAGCAGCCCACAATCGTGCAGACGCTAAGAAAAAAAAGCGTGCAACATAGGAAAAATGCCGGTGGAGAGTTTTGCAAAGAATCGTCAGGAAAGAGAGTGAGAGAGAAGAATAAACAGATGCGAAAGGAGCCTGGTTTGCCGGGAGCGTTTCAGTTGCCTCACGTTCGAGGGTGTTTTTCGCGTCCGCACGAGTTATTCTCCACGCTTGCTAACAGTGGGCGCGAGCCCGCTAAAGTGGCCTCGCTGCTAATTAACTGCGGTTATTTTTTACAACTCCTCCTTGCGCATTTCCACCCGTCATTGCCCTCCTCCCGAATCACCCGTTCTTCTCTCTGGCGCTTTTCGCAACGCAGCGCGCCACGCAACGGAGTTCGATATTTTCCGCGAGTGCCACGGCTTCCGCGTTTTATTCATCCGCCGCGGTTCTTGCCGCGATAAAAGAAGAAACGTGCATAGGTACTCGCGAAACTCGACAGTAAAAAAAAGGGAGAAAAAGAAGAAAAAAAAGGTTATAGCGTTTGCCCGAGCAAGCGTGCGTAAGTAGGAATAAGAGAGATTGCATTTTTTTTATCAATCACATCGGTTCTAAATCAAGTTCGGTCTCGTACGCAATTCAACATTGAGCGTAAATGCAGCGTTGCGATACGCTGCATTTGCACGCGCGCATTTATCAAAATGTTTATTAAAAGAGCAAAGAGATATTAGTCTAAAAATTCGATTCACACGACCTAAGGATCGTTCGCGAGTCGCGAGTCCCCGAGTCGCTTGCATCGATCGAACATCGCAGTTATGTATAGGTATATGTGAGACGTACTCGTATATATAACTCTGAAACGTTAATATCGTCATGTCGAATCCGCGAGATCGCTCGTGACGGCGTAAGCCTGCATAAGGTGGAGAAATGGCGATGATATAGGTATAGAGGTATCTCTCTGCGCCGCGTCGCGCTATGGGGGTCGGAGGTCGGGGGCCGGGGGCCGGGGGCGGCGAGGGTGGTGGTGGCGCGGCACCCTTCTTTTCTCCGCCACGAAAAGGTACTTGAAATAAATTGAAAATGGCTGGTATCGCTCTGGCCCCCGGACAAGTGATACCTACATCATCTACACGCACCCTGGCCGCCCCCTTTCACCGCCTTTCACCCTCTACCCGCGCCCCGCGTTCTTTCATGAATTCGAAACGCGACGTTCGAGTCGGATCGGAATCTGGTCGAATCACTTCAATTAATTCAATCGAGGGTAGGCGGGGGAGGAGCGAGAGAGAGAGAGAGAGATAAATAAATAGCGCGTGTTACGCCTCGGAAGAGTTTATATGCAGTGAAGCTTTTGTTAATCGAGACTCGAGACTGCTCGAGACTACTCGTGATTCGTGGAAGATGCAGTGTGTGACATTTGTGACATGTGATATTATACAAGTGTCAAATGTCGAGGAGATACGAGGTATAAATGATCATTAATGATAATTAAATATACATATATTAAATACAATATTAAACTCTATTAAATTTAAGAAAAGTACATGCGCGCGCAGAGTCACGTACGTAACGCGCGCATTAAAAGCTCTTATATTTTTCAGTTTCAAAGAAACAAAAATTACTGTCTGTCTTATTGTTAATGTCTCTGCGGTACCCTGCCTCGTATATTCTCCCAGCTCTTCTTTTCCTTCTTAAAATGTTTCCATTTATGTTATTTATAAGTTTACGCAGTCGCTTCAAAGACAGATCGCAGTAGATAAAATTTTACCCCTTCCGTTGAGGAAGGAAATAATGTCGCGATTCAGCGAGTTTTTGATTTTAGAATCGCTCGGTTTGCGCGGTTTTCCGCGTGCGTGACGCAGAGACGTATAAACGAGGGCGCGGCACACATATGCACGCACACACACGCACACACACACACACACACACACACGAGCACACAACACGCGCGCGCGCGTACGTAATCTCACACATATGCGCATACACGTAGCAGTAAGCCAAGGCACACACGAACGCGACAAGGTGTATTGAATCGACGAGTATCATGCAGCTGACAGCTAGAGCTAATTGAATCTTGACTCTATCTATCTGTCGACCCGAGGCTGAGACTCGCCACCGCTACCATCGCTACCAACGCCGCCGCCGCCACCACGAATTGCATTTCCCGTTCGGCGGTATCGCTATCGCTCCCCCTTGCTCCCGAAGAATTCTATCTTTCCCGTACCAACGCTCTTTCTTCTTCCTTCCTTCCTTCCTTCCTTCCTTCCTTCCTCCCTCTTCCACTCTCTTCCTCCTTCTTCTCCTTCTCTCTTGCCGCTTGCTCACCCATCACCCGCTTTAATCCACGTTATTTTCCATCGTGAAAATATATCAAATAAAAGATGCAAACTACGTAGCTTGACGAATTCTTCTTCAAAAATCTATGCATTTTGTTTACAAAAATTTTTTTCTTTACAAAATATGCAAATATGCAGATAGGGCAAAATAAATTTTTCATAACATATGGTATTTCTTACAAGTTCCAATTAATAAAGTCATTGTTGTCGGTGAAGACGAAGAAGATTCTGCTTTGTGGTAGTATAGTGGAATCTAGCGGGATGGATCCGCGCGGGATATCCTTATAGCCTATATAATATTATATATCGTACGCGTGTATGTATTACTACCCTTGAAAAGAAAAAAAGTCAGATATTTGTAAGCATCGAGTTAACGCGCGCCAGAGTTTATCATCTCGTTAATGACACCATCCGAACAACATTGTAAATGCCTGACGTGCACTTTGGAAGAAGAATCCTGGCGCGGCGCCGCAAAATCTTTTACAAGGGATTACAAAACGCGTGAATGAATGTGCGGTTTCGGTCGAGAGTCGAAACGAACGCACACTTTCGTGCAAACATATACGCGTTTGTATTCGCTGCTGTGAGAATATGTCCGTTCATGCACGCGCGCATTGCACCCCCTCAGACCCCCAGAGAAACGAGAATGACGTGGATTGGATAAAGATGAGCAAGAGGGAAAGAATGACGGGAGGACGGAGAGAAAGAGATGAAAGAGAGTGAGAAGTCGATAAAGAAAGAGAGGAAGAAAGAGTGTGCGTGTGCGTGTGTGTGTGTGTGTGTGTGAGAGAGAGAGAAAGAGAGAGAATCCAATATAACTGCACACACGTTTATAGGGTCGATGGGAATATATTGGAGCGGATATTGAAATACTTGTTGGTAGTTTGAGTTGAAGGCGAGAGATGCCTTTCTCGATGCCATCTTGATTGCGCAATCGAGGCATCGATGCGGCCCCCGCTACAGAATTTGACGATAAAGATCGCACTCGGATTATGGGAGGCCACGGAGGCCGTTCCCTCCTCCTCTATAAACGATAATGGCGACCGCTCAACTACCTATTTCACTAGCTTGTCCTGGAAGTCTTGAAACGCCGCGTCATTACACGATGCTCCCATTGTTGGATTCGCCACTTAAGAAAAAAGCAACATGTGACACGATCACAATTTTTCAAAAATTTGAAAGAAACGTTTCTCCATAACGATAAAACCTATATCTATATATTCAACTGTTTATTTTGACAAGAACTTCGTTCTTGACATCTTGTATGTGCGTTCTTGACATTGTTCTGGAAAGGCCATGCTTCCGTTAAAAATTGTTAACTACAAAGAGATCGAGAGAGAGCACACGATCGTAAAGAGATTGACAACGCGGTCAAAAGTACAATGATCTCGCAGATAAACATCCATGAGTGCGCCGATTATTCGGTACATCGAGATCGAACGAGTGCACGACAAGATATGAAATAATTTAGTGAAGCGCGATACGGTCCCGAGCCCACCTGGGCACACATTAAAAACCGAGGGCTAACGAAACCCCTATCCTTTCATTCGCTCTTTGTTATTCAACAATCGGCACGCACGCACACACGGCATATTAATATAATATGCCAAGCCGAGAGAGAGAGAGGAGAGAGATATGATTACGCATTGCGGTGCATCATCGTCAAAGAGTTTTCTAGCTACGAGTTTAATTGGTCGGCCGATGCAGACTGATGCAGCCTGAAATGGAGAAGCGATACCAACGCGACTGGTTCGTGCGAAAAGAATTCCCTTCCGTGCGTATATCTTCCACGATTAATCTTTCCGCGCACTCGACCGATGGAACTCGACAAGCGCAAAACATGTCTGCTGCTTGTCTGAAAAGGATGAGTTTAAATCTCGGAACGCACGAACACACACACACACACACACACAAACGATTATTCCTGTCGTAAATTATTTTTTTCCTGCCGTAAATCATCCGATTCATTGACATCGCATTTATAACAGAATGCTATTATTGTCTTTAAGTTAAATTTCTGTAGAAAAAAATGTAGTTGGATGCCATATTCTTTTAGCAATACTTTAATTAATGTTTTAATTTCCTTTCTAATCAATTATATAATTAAAATTTTATATTAAAACAGAATCTCTATAATATTACTTAAAAATAGAAATAGTTATTCAACTGTTTCTGTTTAATTTATTATAAATTAATTATAAATATATAAATTAATTTAAATTAATATCTTTAAGAGTTTTTAATAAAACTTGATATACTACTGTTGCACACACAATCTCTCGATTTGACATTAATAATTATAATCAAACATTCGCGAAAGTTACCAAATCATCGATGCATGCAGCATGCAGCGTCTGCGAAAGTCGAACGGTTATTTCGACCGCGCGAGAGGGGGAGAGAGAGAGAGAGAGAGAGAGAGAGAGAGAGAGAGATGCTCTTTGATGTGAGATCGCGTCATCCCGATCTTCCAATAACGTGAGGACTAGTTCGGAATTCGTGGACAAAGCTCAAGTATAGCTAAATAGCACTTGTATAAAAGATCGCGTATAGATGGGTATCAATATCTCTCCCTACGTACATGGAAGCGCGATTACGGAGCTCTTTTATATCAATCGAATCCGTTCGCCAACTATATCTTTCGATCCTACGAGAAAATATATAATACGGATCACGCAAAGCCACACTTGGGGCAATCTTAAAGATCGAAGAAAAAGTACGCAAAAGTCTTGTAGTTGTACGCACGCTTAATTCGATCCTGTTTCTTTCAGGTTTAGCTCTTAGCTCAGTTTAGTTCCGCTCGAAAGAATTCATTCTCGTGTCTCGCGATGGTTCGGTACGGTTGGGTCGTTACGGTGCGCGGTGATCCGCCCAAGGGATCGATCGTGATTATTTCAGTCTTGTAGAGTCAAGAGCGCGTGTGTCGTATCTATATAGCACTTGAAAATCTATTAAAAAGAAAGTAAACGTAAAAAAACATATATATAATATAAGTAATAATTTTAATAAATGTTGAACTTTGTAAGTAAGTACCTACATAACAATTAACATGAAAAAATTCCGTCAAAGACGTCAAGTCGGAAGGATTAAAGCGAGGTAACTCGCTCACTCGCTGCCACAGCGCAGCTAGGCTGCATTCTGTGCTATGTAGATGTATACGTACAAACGAGTTACAGTTTGGTCGAATAACCGCAGAATTTGAGCCGTCAAAGATGACATGACAGTCAACAACACCGGAAGGACACCGGACCGGAGGATTGAGGAAGAGGAAAGGGACGTAAAACGTATACGTGTAAGGCGCTTATAGCGCGAGTTTGCGTTCTTCGCGAGGTGTATCCACTATACGCGAGGAAGCGGCGTATTAACGTAACCCATCGCATCTCGCATCGGGAGGGACGGGAGGTTGCGTTCTTCGAGTGTGTAAGACTGACATGCCAGGCGTGTCTTTTGTGCCTTTTATGCCCGTTTCTCCGTATCCTTTCTCTGTCAATCAGCGGAGATCACAATGGTAGACGCGACACATTGTGTAATTCAGAATGAATGCGAGGCCTTCCGGATAATTATTACGCGACCGCGGCCAGTCCTTGCGGTGTGTTTTGTACACACGTACGCGTCACGTAGAAATTTTACCCACGCACACGCGCGATCCACGGAAAAGAGAAGACCGCGGTACCCGTGCTCGACAATGGGGGGTCAGCGTCGTCGTGTGTGCCACCGCATTCGAAAACCGCGCGATATCTCGTTACACCGTAATCGGGGTATAATCGATCGCCAAGTTTGTAGCGCAAGGCAAATTGATGGGCGTGGTGAGAACGACGACCGGGTGGAAACTCGAGAGCCTGAAAGACAACGGTAGTCGCAGCCGCGGAACAACGACCGCCTCGAGGAAATCCGAGATTTTTCTTCCTTTCTCTCGCCGCGCGGGTTCCCTTTATTTCTCTCTCTCTCTCTCTCTCTCTCTCTCTCTCTCTCTCTCTCTCTCTCTCTCTCTCTGTTTCTCTCTCTCTCTCTCTCTGTCTCTCTGTCCCGCGAGGTGCATACCTACATTCAGGATCGAAACTGCGTTTGTCTTTGACTGTTGCGTAATATTCGCTGGACAGGCAGGGATACTCGTAAGCAAACGATTATACTTTGATCAGCTTCTCTTCTCTTATCGTTATCTTATCGGATGCCACGGTTTATGTATATGTATATATCGATACCCGTGTCTTTTATTTTTTCCACAAAATAAAAAACACGGATATATACTTTCGAATACCTATAAATCAGGATTGCCTCTTCGACTCTGGATTTAAAAGAAAATCTCCGAGCCGCACAGCTCAAATCATCACACTTTCTATCTTCTTGAAGAGAGGAATATAACATATATGCAGAAATACTCGTGTATTCGTCAAAGCATATAATATCGCAACGAATACAGACAGATATTTATATTATATTCTTAAAAATGGAAGAAAACATTTTAAGTATAAGATTTTGGATGAAAAGTCGGTATAGAGATGACAACTCTAATACAAATACGAAAGAATACAAGGCACTAACAATAAGAGAAAATAGTAAAATACAAATAGAAAAACAATAGGTAATAAGTGAAACAGAACCGATATCATCAATCAATTAAAGAGAGAAAAAAAACAATTTACGGTCCAGGCTGGATCTTGGTAGCCTATTAATAACATTTTTGTGTGAATTTTGTATACTTTGTTCCAAACACACATCAATAAACTGCGCGCCGATATTTTGTTAAATGGTAAAAGTTTAAGGTACTTAAGATATTAGAAAAACATACAAGACTGATTGTGAGATGGTTTGAGTATCTTGATAGATGTAAGACATTTTGACTCTTTTGTAAAAAGTATAAGCTACTTGGTGGATACTTAAAGTCTTAAACAAAATATTATACATATATACAAATTACATAATGCTAATAGAATTGTTGGCAACGATAAATTAATTGAAGAGCAGTTCGAGTCATTAATTTTTATTATTTAAGTACGTTGAATATCGCAGAACCATTACCAACGAGAAATCTTTAACGTTTTCAAATTCTATGTACCGATCCTTCGCTGATACTGTTTTCTGGTTATAGAGCTAGGTTAATATAAAGCTCGGAAGTAAAAAAACGATCGATTTTATGATTAAAGATATTAAATATACTCAAGAAAAGATTGCGATACTCGCGCACAACCGAATCTTTATAGATTGCACGTTTACGTCCGACAAGGATGCTTTGGAAAATCTAAGCGAATAAAATCTATAATTTAAACTAGAGCAAACAAAAAGCTTGAAAACGGTCCGTTCGCGCCGTCGCGTCGCGTCGCGTCGCGTCGTATCTTTATTCTGCTCCTTCTCGCGTATAATATCAAGTATTATTATTAAATATATATTTATATATGGACATGTGATACTTGAGCGACCGTATAAAATCTCGCGCTGCGGCCGTATAAAAATCTCTCGTTTTAGGTAGTACCTTGTAAATTGTGTGACATGCTTGACGGATCATTCTAATAAATGGAATTGTACTGTTTCCTACTTCCTACCGAGCAATCGAGCGCTGTTTTCCTCCTTTCCTCTCTCACTCACGTTTTCCCTTCCTCTCTTCCTCACTCTTCCTCGCTGTCCTCCCACACATCGCACGTATTCCTCTCTCTCCCTCTCTCTCTCGCTCTCTCTCTCTCCACCGTATCTCTTTCCTTCTCGCAACAAGAGCGGTCCTCGATCATCCTCCATCTCTCGTCAATGCGTCCCGGGGACTTCCGCGATTTCTGAATAGAAATCTCCATTGCGGCTGACAATGCCGCGGTACGTGGACAATTGCATAGTCTAATGGATCCGCCTCACATCACCGTAACTTATACGTACGTGTCGTTCGTGAAAAGTGAATATCGACAACGTCCATTCTACGTGTCTTCCTACAGTCCGCGGCTAAAACGAGAGATCGACGTCCTCTATTTTACGTGTCTTCCCGTACGTGTCATCAGGCTCCACCGCGCCTCTCCCTTTCTTCTTCCTTCTTGCTTCACGTAATTCGCGTGACGTTTAACATCCCCTTTATACCGTGTGTACACCTGCCAAAGAAAAACTGACGTGAGGGCGCCAGCGAGAAGTCGGAAACTACTATACTGATGGCTGGATTGCTCAGATAAAAAGATTTGCTTTTCTCATAAGTCATAAGAGATGAGAGAGAAACGATCTTTTAATTTTATAACCACTGTTTTATGACAAATAATTTATTTCTTATCTGGTTTTTATTAACACTGCGCGGACACACCGTGGGCCTTTTAAGGCACAGTCGATTTTTCGTATTTTACAGTTTTTTCCTGATAATGTTTCAACACTTAAAAAAAAAATTGCAACACTCCTGGCCTATGTAAGTATAGAAAGCACTTTTTAAAACTTTAAAGATAATACATGCACTTTTATAGATTTTTTGTAACACAGAAACGCTCTCAAAAACTTAAAAGTCCCAGGGTGTCCGCGCAGCGTTAATTAACCTTTGACAGAGGTGGACGATTTATAATGCACAAGATAAAAAATCGCTCTTTCTCTCTCACACACACTGGAATGCGATTTCCCCTCACTCGCTTGCATAGTGTTAATTCTGAAATATAGGATATATAATTTATAACATATTTTTTCGCGACTCACAGTGTACGACTGAATTTTATACAGTTACGTTAATTCTCAAACAAGCTCGATTAAGTTTTGATACCATATCCAAATGTGTGGATTGTGGACGAACGCGCGTATCCGCACGAAGAAAGAATTCGAGAGATGCTGTTTGTTATGATTTGTCTCTTATTATGATCGCGGGGGTGAAAGGAGAGGGTTGGACAAGTCTTAACCTTTTGGTGGTTGAAGACAGAGAGGAGAAGGAGGCCACGAGAAAAGAGATGGTCCAGGCAGTTACGGCATTATATACCTAACAGGAAGAGAGACAAAGCGAACAAAACACTGTCGGGGCGTCGCTTCGCAAACAGAACCTTTGGTAAGGAGAGGAGAGATGAAAAAGGGGAGGGGAAGGGAGGGGGACAAGAGAGAGAGAGAGAGAGAGAGAGGGAGAGAGAGAGAGAAAGAGAGGCGGGAACAGAGAGAACTAAAACTTGGAACAAAAGTCCTCACTTTTGTTCCCTTGAAAGTTTTTCAAATTATGGTCGTAATGGTGAGGAGAGGCAGGAGGTGAGGATGGCGGTGCGGGGAGGACCTTCTGTGATTTATACCTCGCGAAGGTTTTGGAATTATTAAACTTTCCGGTACCGAAGAAAGAGGCGAGGTGGAGACGGCGCAGTGCGCAGGCTCCAAGGACGGAAAGAGCTTGTACTGTAATTAAGCCGTTTTCTAATGAAGATTGATCGGCCAATTAGCACCGGCCGCCCACCGCGTGTTTATTCCTTTATTTAGTGCCGTCACGTTGGGTACATCTCTCGATTGAGAGATTTTCTTATCTCTCTAAAAAAAATGCACATTTTACGATACAACCGTTAAACGCTCTTTGGCAGGCAGCTCGCAGGAAGCGAGCTTGAACCTCTTTGGTTTATGGTTTCAACCTCTCTCATCTATTCCGATATAAAGTAAAAAGTATATGGAAATAAAGTCTATTTTCTATAGAGTGAGAAATGTTTCAAGTTTTATAATGATTGGAAAATAAATTACTCGCACGCATTATACTGCTCCAGATCCAGAGTATATCGCGAAACATTTCGCGATCGCGTCTCGCAAAAAGCAATTAAATCTCTGATAAGAGTAAGTGTTTCGATGAGTAACGTGTGCAACGCGATTCTATGTATTTCTTGTATATTTCTCCTCATCACTGCCGTAGGCGACCCATAGGAAGACGCCGCGCCCGCGCCCGCGTCGCGCCGGAAGACGAACGAAATTATCGCAACGCGGACGCAACCAAGTTATCTTGAGATTAGGTATCTCGCTTGCCAGGGTCAATACGGTCATCGATGTATTTTACCAGGAAACACTCGAATTGTCCATTAACAAGCAATTAAACCGCTGGTAACGAGGCACAATTCAGCGGGCCGAGTCGAGTTTATTCCTGGAAGAGATTAAAAGCTGCCACTTGTGAGTTTGGTGAAACCACCCTTCTGCCGGTCTCGCACTCGCACCATCCTCCTCTCTTCTTCCCGCCGTCGGCGTCGTCGTGCCGCGCCGCGCCGCGCCGTCTCCTTCTCTCGCGATCGTGGTTCCCCCGTCCCATTCGAGCTTCCACAATAGAGAGTGGGAAGCCTCTTTCTGTGAATCGCACAATGGATATAGTATATCAAACAAATTCGACCCCGCGGAATTATTGGCCAGGCTAATCCCACGTAACCGGCCACGGGGACGATACTTCTCCCATCGACGCCAGCACGTGACTCTGCGTCCTGCGACTGTCGAAGGGTTGAAGGGCGAAAATTCAACCGTGAAACGCCCGCGCCGCGGCCGTGAGGACGAGTCGACGTCCACCCCTAACCGCGATTAATAACGTCTCGACGTCTCGGCCGATAGATCGTTCGCTTTTCGGAGAGAGATTGAGAGAGAGATTCGATTTTCGAGCGACTCCCGAATCGAATGCTCGAATCATGAATCTTGCATGAGCGGCATGAGTCAATCGAGCCGATTGATTCGATTCGTTAGGAAAAGTTAGGAAGAGTACGGTTGGAAATTTTACATTAATTTTCTACAATTATTTGTAATATCAAAGCATCAAATTGTTTATTTCAAAAGCGCTACAAATATATGTAGGTAATATCTTGCTAACTTTCACCATTTAATACAAAATACATGGGGTTCAAGTTCAAGTTGAATTTAAATTTGGGTTGCCCAAATTCGAATGTGCCTTTACTTTAGAAGACGTCTGTCTCAAGAGAACAGGCAACATTAACACAACACCTAGAGATTCGCGAAACAATGCAAAATTTTATTTCCCTAAAAAAAGAGCAAGTTGCTGTAAGAATAAGGAATATATAAATCTTGAATTTCTATAGAAAAATACTTAATCTAAAGATGTTATCAATTTAATACATTTAGAAAAAAGAACATTACTCCTTATAGTAATATCTCAATTGCGATCACAATCATGATCAATGTAATTCTTATATAGTGTTGGTAACATTTACTAATGCGTTGGCGCATTTATTTTAAAATTAATTTTAAAATATGGAAGGGGAGGGAGACATTAACGAATTGATACAGACGTAAGAATAAAAATATTAAAATATCTCACGTTTTTCTACGCGAAACGGAGACGATTTAAATGTGATTACGATTGATTTATTCCACAACTCGAAATGCGGTTACGGGCGCAATAAAGATTCTGATGGCAAGTCCGCATGCGACACGTCCTTCATTCTGACAGGATCGAAAGCCGTAAAAATCCTTGTCGGACGAAAGGGTAGCCAGATCTAGGTACGCATGCGTTTGACAGAGGAGATATATTTCGATCATGGATTTTGGATAGCCGGCAAGGATTAGGGGTACACCCCATTCGCGTGTTTGTTGGAAACAATGGGCGATTCGGCTGATTGGTCGTTGCCGGCCATGTACAAAGGTATAACCTCCACATAATAGAGTATATATGTACATAACGTTCGAATAATGACATTCTATTATAGTTTAAGCCGATTCGAAATTTCGCCGTTCGACATTAATGGTCCAGTGTCGGGTTATAAAAATTTCCGCTAATTTAATTTATCGACACTGTCCGATCTGACGATATAGCACTATACACTAGCCCAATATCGCATTATGTACGTGTTACTTTACCTTAACTTCATCTTATATCAAATTTATTATTATTATTAATGTCCAACGTTAATTATTGTCTAATAAAATATGACGTTGTTCTGATTTGTATATATTTCTTCTTACCATTCCTTCCCATAAAATGGGGTTTTTCTTAGAGGCTTAATGTAGCTTTAAATCTAGTCCATCTTCATTTAAAACAGCGTGCGTGCTTCGCGCGATTTTTAAGCGATGCGACGTGCAGACAGTAGATCTCGCGAATAAGGAGCAGCTGGCAAGTAGTGGGCGTAACTGACGATAATTTGCATGGAAATTTTTATCGGCTCGGCCGAAGAGGCAATATCCAGCAGACGCATTTAAGATTTCGCCGGTGATAATAACAGCCGCAGAAACGGCGCGGCGGCTCGTAATGCTCGCGTACCGGTGACGCGAGTACCGTACCGTAAGGCCATGCGTACACGTGCACACACACACATACACACAGCCGTTATATCTTCTACGTAGCTTCTACGTTTAGTAATGCACCCTGGGGTGGTGCAACGTGACAGCATTGCCCACCCATATCGTGCTCGCGCGTCGCTCCGAAGAGGCAAAAAAATGACATCGCGCCCCTCGCTGCTAGATTATATAGAGTCTTTCTTTCGCCATTTTATTCTTTATCGCTATCTTATGATAATATTATTATATTCCGCAAACCGCACTATACCACGTTTTTTTCCAGACGGATCGTGTACTCGATCGCGAATACGCGCGCGCGTGTGTGTGTGTGTGTGTGTGTGTTGTGCGATTAAAACGCTCGAACTTAACTTGTTAACGTTCCAGATAGAAGCTTTATGAGCTTTAAGATTTCATGACACATAAAAGTTTATTACTTTTTTTAATGTGCTTTTTTAAATACATCTTTTAAATGCATTTAAAGGAGAGATAGAGATGACACGAGCCAGAATTTGAAACAGTGACAACTGGTATTTTAAATCGGTAATTCACATAATCTCTGTTAAATTCCTTAGGAGCAAGGAAAGCTCTTGGATCTATTCCGAATTAATCCAAGACGTTATTTACTCACGTTAATTACTCGTTGAGATAATTTTATCCGCTATAATTATAATTATAACTAGAACGGTAAGCAAGTTAGCAAGTTTGCTTCTCCTTTCACGTTAAGATTAAAGATATCAAAGAGCAACTAATATTATTGTCACTCTTGAAAAGATAAAGATCCAGAGAGAAAAATAAAAAACGTCTTATTGTTAGAAAGAGTAAAGTGCGAGATATGGGGATCGAGGAATCGGTGATTGTATCTCCAACAGAACGGAGTCGCTCTTGAACGGGATCAATGAATTCTCATCAAGAGGATCCATATAAAATCCGGAGGATCGATATACGGCTCGCGAGTATACGATACGACTCGACGATATAATACCGATGAAACACGGTTGCTCGATCGGCCGGAAAGCCGTGGCGGAATGCCCCAAGTGCCGTCTTACGGGCGACCTACTAGGAGAAGGCCTACCCGGTATACCTAAGTGCTCGCCACTCGCCACTCGCCACTCGCCACTCGTGCACGGATGGTGAGCACGCAGGCACCATATTACTGTGTGACCGAGTATCCAACTCCCGATTGGCTTCCGAAGAATTCCCGCTGAGTTTCTTTCTCCGCCCGCCATAAAAGAGTATTTAAGAGACTTTTGCGGAAATAAAAAAAAAAGAGAGAAAAGAAAGGGGGAAAAGGGAAAATGAGGGGAGATAGAAACAGGCACGTGTGTGTGTGTCCGTGCGTACGGCGCGGCGTACGCCCCGTGGCGGGCACCCCGCCGATACATCTCGTCGTTTTCGACGAGGCCATTCGAAAACAATCGGGCACAATGGCTCCTCGAACGTTCTTACTTATTATACTTATATATGGTGCTGCGCGTAAAACGCGGCCGCATAAACGGTTCTAGAGTGCGGTTTCAAACTGGAGACGTGCGAGAGCGCGTGTGCATTTTGCGCGATCTCAAAGAGTGAACGTGAAAGAACGCACGAGCGCGTTTCTACATTATACGTACACTGAGAAAAAAATGTTGTAAATTTGACTAAACTCGTTTAGTTGTAGTGATTTGTTTAATGCAAATATTAATATATTTAAATCAAATATACGTGAGTAATATCAAGAAATTCTGAATCTATTTAAATATAATATTTTTTGAATTAACAAATGTTAGCTTGACAGCCCGTGACCACTGCATTTAGTTGAATCAAATAATATTTCTTTGAATCTACGATTTTTTTTTCTCAGTGTATATAAAGAGTGATCCCGAAGGGCGGTATTTTCTCTCTTTCTTTTTATAAACGGTCAATTAACAAGTGGCGCGTCGTAAATATCGCTTTGCAAATAAAGAATGTCGCCACAATAGGTATCTGATAAATAAATTGAAAAAGTATTTTATCTTTATTTATACTTAATTATGTAGCTTTTAATTCTATTGAGACAGAGAGAGAGAGAAAGCGCTTTTTTAGATTTTTCTCACCTGGAAATGTGGACATTTGATTACTTCACGGACATATAGGTATACATCTACCTACGTATATAAAAATTTGTTTTTTATATTTTTATTTAAATCTATATAAATATGATGCAATGCATTTTTATATTCTTTTGTACATAATACATTTTTCGCGCAAGATGCTTATCAAAACATTGTGGAGGAATACCGTTTGTGTCGCAGAAAGCCATTTAGTAAACGTTAAAAGTTGATATTTAATTTATTAAATTAATAGTTTGTTAAATCTGCCTATTGACACTTTTCACATGTTTGAAGAGACCAATTGGACAATATCGTGCGCATAATGTATGCAACGCAATGTTTTCATCTCGAATATTCCGAGATAGAGGAGACATAAGCGCTACCGACATCGTGAAAACCACTGGCGTGTACATAGAAACTCACACGACGTGTACACACGCATTTCTAATGCCTCTTATGCGGGTCTTATTGTGCAACGATCTCTCTTGTTATCCGCTAGAATCGTTACGAACGGAGATTCACCCGCGGCAACCCTCGACCGCATGAATGCGTCTACCTGCCGCGGTCGACCACATCACAAAAAAATATTCGTTTCTTCATTTTTGATCACACATCAAGGATAAGGGATAACAAAAATAAAGGATAAGAAAAGGAGTGCTCATAATCGAAGTAGGGAGAACTGGTGTCAGTTGTGCAATGTGGGATTATATTTGGCTTTACTTTTACTTTGCTGCTACAGAATTAACTTTACGTTATATTATAACAAACGATAATTAAATTATATAGAATCTAAATTAAGTTTTACACACACACATGCACACACATAAAATCTATATTTTTATTATACGGATATTTCTCTTTATGTTTTACTTTCCTAGATGTCACTCGATCGACATATGTTTTTTATTGTGCTAGAAATTTATTCGCGCAGGAACAAAATAATTTCATCTATCGATTCTTTGGAAAATGACAAGAAGAAAAGATCAAATATAATTATCTCTCATCGTCAGTATCGCGTTATCGTGTCCGCGCGGCCGATTTTCAAAACATAACAAAACGGCCAGCTTGAAAAAGTAGAGAACTTTTATATCACTCTGTCGTGGCATGTGACATTGGCTCTGAAATGAACGGTGCGAAATAATTTGTGAAATAATGTGCGCGCGTTTGCTTGTATATTTGGTATGCGTTTGCCGGGGCGGCCGCCGCGCCGGGGCGGCTGGGGCCCACACGAGTGGCCAGTGGCCACAGAACGCGATCCCGCGATCGCGAGATTGCGAGATTCGCACTAGCCCGTTGTAATGGACGAGTCGCGCGAGTATAATCGATGTATATCGCCAAAGTACTTATGGCAGCGCGTTTATGGCATACGCAACGCTCGCCAGGCGCATACACCAGGACCAGGCAGGCCTGGCAGCGGCCGGACATGAAATCCAATCGAGTACCCTCGATCCACGTCACGTCTGCCACTGATTAACATTAACTTCGTCGAAAAAATTGTACCAAATGGCAGCCGCGCAAATTTGGCGCTGGCTGGCTGGCTGGCTGACTGGCTGGACGTCAATGTCGTTCATTTTTTGTTATTTTCGTTGAAACGATCGAGAGCATAACCCAGTTTCTGCTTTTGCATCGTCGCACGATAAATATGACCACATTACGATGTAAAAGCGCGTATTGATAGCCAGCGCTTATATTTTTTACTTTTGGCAATCATCAAAATTTTACGAAGAATGATCGAAACAATTGTGTATATTTTAATAGGATAGTACTCTTATATATATATATAAATCATATTATTTTTTTACTTTTCTAATAGTAGAAATTCGACTCTCATTGTCAGTTGAATCACACGGGCAAAATCATTTCGTGCAAAATCATTGAAAAGAAAGAAAAGAAAGAAAAGAACTTTCAACTCGAGCGTAACGCTTTTAACGTTTTAACATCGCGCGATCGTCGGCGTGAGTCATCGTTCAAGTGGTCGAATAAACGATAATTATAAAACACGAAGAGCACGTAATGAGAAAAGTGTTAAAAATCACAATCGCCGTCAGATACATTGGTGACCCGTGCGCCTGCACTGTCACCCCCCGGATATCGAAGGTTACCCCTCGAAAGCGCGCAGGGGTGCAGTTAATTCTAAAGCGATTAGGCGCACGCGACGGGGCAAAGGTGTCGACCTGCAATTGACAACGACTCGAGGGTCACGAAGCCTTCGAAAGAAGAGATCGCGCGCGCGAGAGGGGCGCGGCGGCAACGAAGAGGAAGAGGAGGGAGGTAAGGGGCGAAAAATTAAATTAAATTGCCCGATCTGTGAATCGGCATACTTGGTCGCACGGCCGGAGCATAATGCCGGATTAATATATACATATGTGTGTATATACATATTGTACATATGTACATATGGTAGCCGCATAGGTTTGACGTATTCGCAACCCTCCTTTCGCAAGTAACCACATTCGAACGCTTGATTTTTTCAACGTCGTGATTTTACAAAGTTATAAAATTCCAAAGTAACCGTTTGTCTTCTATGTCTATGCTCTATGTTATTAATTAATTAAAGATTGATATCAGTAGAGCTATCAATTTATTATATATGTTTAACATGCCAACTATAAGAGATATAATTAATTAAAATCTAACAGTTATGACAAAATAAATGTACGGAACCAAACATAAAATTCATCAGTTCATCCGGCATCCGGGTAGGATAAATTTAAAACAAGACTCTCGTTTAACTGTAAACAAAAAATGCGGAAATATATCTTGATACTTGATACATACAAAATATTTTATTGGATGCGTCGCCAAATGTTTAGGGTTAAAGAATATTCGATCCGCTCATAAGTGGCACGTGGAACGGGACGTGACCATCCTTATAGCGCGAATCAAACCTTAAGGAAGCGACTGCGGATTATTCCAAGCTCCACCAATGCCGCTGCCACCCTCGATTATAGAAGACAATTTTAATATCGTCGAATAATAGAAAGCACGGGGTGAAGGAAGGGTACGTGGCAAGGGTACGTCCTGAAAACTCGGGTGGTATAAGGTCACGGTGGAGCCTGATAAAGGAGGAGTTTCAGGACTATCCCGATCCTGGGTGGGTTGGCTACGTGGCGAGCATGTGAAACGGTATTCAATATCTCTGGTATCGAGGACGTATGTTGTCACCGCGAAACTATTCCGAGTGACTCCGAAATGATATAGCCTGTAAAAAGGGAACAATGGAATCGATAGAATCGTGTATGAGGACCGACATATTGCAAGTTGAGATAATTTCATAATTAGTATTCTTTTTATTTGTGTGTGTGTGCATCAACGTACATCAATGAGCCAAAATAAAATAAAGTCGACAACTAAATCTTGTATCGATTGACAAAAATTTGTTGGCGATGACAACGATAAGCGGTACTGTAATATTTCATACGTTGTTTACTCGGGAGATATCCGCGCTCCATATACAAGGCATTTTTCTCATCGCCGAGGCTTTTAAAGATGCCCGAGGCGAATAAAGATGCCCGACGGACGTTGCTTAAGAAGAATAAGGTCAACATCACGTATAATATATATGCACAGCGATCTCCGAGGACTGTTGCAAGTACTGACGGATGAAAGAGGCGTGGGAGGCCTAGAAAGAAGCTGATGGAGTGGACGCTCCTTGTTATTGTAGCTATAATGGATGGGCAAACATAGTGACACACGGTGGAAGCCGCGCGGGCAGGTAAAACCCGCGTGTACGGGCCCACACGTTCGCATGTACCTGCACCGAGTCCGATTACTCGGCAAATATTGCGCATTATTTCGTCCCGATGTTTTGTGAGAGATTACTCAACTTGCCGTGACGTGAAAAATATAAGTTCTGCCATCGGTGTGCAAAGTGATTCGCGCAGTTATCGTCCACTTGGTCTAACTTGCGAATACGTACAAATACGTAATTAATCTCTCGTGCCAAGGCAGACCCGCGAACGCAGCTTTTACGAATAAATATTTATCTCGCAAACTCCAATCGACCAATCGCAATCGTCTCCCAAGAACGAAACCCTCTTAGAAGTGACATGTGACAGTAGCAACCTGAGTTGCTAAGTGTATACTTAAACGTTACTTTTAACGTTACACCGATATGGATATAAATCATATTATTTGCATATAAAAGTGAAGGAAACAAGATAATTACCAAAAAAAGATGAAAAATTGATGTTACTAATGCATACAATTGTTTGTACAATTATTCTCATACATGAGTAGAGAGAGAGAGAGGAGGAGGGGGGAAAAGAGGAGAAAATACCGTGGAAGCTACAACCGAGTTTTCGCTATAAAGTTGAGATTCCTCGTCAAACTCGTGAATGACTTTGGCTTCTGGCGACTTGGTGCCAACAATTACAGGGTACGCGCAAGCGTTGTATTCCGCCTACAATGCGAAACGTATTTCAATGAGCGGGTGGCGATGGAATCTGTTTGGAATGGGGTGAGAGAGGAGGGGGTTGCTTGGGGATCGAGGTAGCGATGTTCGCGGTGGAATCGTCGACGCCGGGTATGAGGGCAGGGCGAGACGATCATTGAAATGGAAATGCCATTGACGCAAAGTGAAAGTAATTAACGGAATATGTCCGAGCTGTAGAGTGAATTCGATATCTGACGCCATTGTCGCCGCGGAGCGAGATACACGTATATCACGGGATGGTGGGCTAGGGAAGGGGTGTTCGGACTGTTTCTAAAGGATGCGAAATGGATGAGTATTGGAGGAAAGTCGGAAAGAAGGAACAGTGAAAATTGTATAGACCAAAACAAAATGTAAAAAAACGGGGAAGAAAGTTGGGGAAAAGCGGAGATAACGATACGAGAAGTAATAAAATAGCAAGTGGAAATTGTTCAATTATAATCAACGGAAATATTATAAGCGCACATAGATTTTGGATATATGGATAAATTTTATCCTTTATCCACACGATGTTTTTTGATACGTTCATTTAACAGTGACGTATTAAATTATGGCTAATATTTATAATATTTATAATATGAATAACAATAACACTAATAAATTATTCGATAACAAATAATTTGCACGCATTCACAGCAATTTACATCGTAAAACAAAAAATACAAGTTACATGTAATATTTGTTGCGAAAATAAGGAGTGTTGTGTAGAGAAATTTTCCAGAGATTAACATATGTACATATCCACGTAATAAAGGACGGGAGACCGGATATAGTGTACGGTAAACGGAAAGGATCACTCGAGAATCGTCGAGGAACGGTTGCCATCCAGGAAGAGAGAGAGAGAGAAAGAGAGAGACGGCGAATTTTCCTAGATTTAATTAATATTTCATTTGCATGCTATTTCTCGCCTTGTGCAGCTTCGTATCGCGCAACGCGCAAGGCGCGATCCTCGCCATCGCCATCGCCACGAAGAACCAACACTCGGACGCGAAGAGAGTACAGCCGCTGGGCGCTGCGTCCTTTATCTCGTACGCGTATACCTCGACACTGATGTGCACATACACGGACATACATATGATACACCTATACATAGAACTGAACGTTTATAACGGCGTGGAGAATGCGGCACGGGGTGGCGCGAGCTCGCGAAACAGCATGGTGCTCTCTGTATTTCAATTTAGCACGTCTATTGTTAGATACTAATATTATTCAGTTCGGAATTGTTTCGCGACGTCCCTCAGAGGAAGGAAGAGCGGAAGGGGGCCTCGATTTGTACGGGCGCGCGGCGTGGCGCGGCTCCCAGACTCTATTACTTCATTCTCTCTCTCTCCCTCTCTCTTTCTCTCTTCTCCCAACTGATTCTGTCGTACTTCGAACAAGATAACAAACAGCTGAGGAACGAGATAGATATTCTCGCTTTACATTGGGTCTGTTTTCTATTGCTGAACTGGCTGCACTAGTTCAGCAATAGAAAACAGACCCATTATCGCGATAAAAACGCGAAAACGGAATATGTTTTAATACCGAATTATATCGCTAATATCGCTTTATAACGTTTGTATAGTAAAAATAGATTGTTATGTTAGGTAAAGCTAATAATGGAAGAAACGTCGTAATATGAAGCGATTTTTGTATATATTATTCTGAATCGCAAAGTCGCAAAGAGAAAGTAACCGAGATATTTTATTAGAGTTACCTGGCAAAAAGACATCCGATCTCCGTTACTGGTGTCATCCTTCGTCCACATCAAGTCACATATATACACCGTATGTGCGAGCGTGCGTGCGTGTGCACATATATATATAAAAATCGGTGGTACCACCAAGACCAATCGTTCCTCGGGGCGAGCAAACACGGCGCCATGTTTGCCGACGTTCGGCAACACTTTATTCTCTCTTCCGCGCGCGACCCGAAGAGATGGCCCAAAAGATCTCTCTTCGATTGGCTTCCATGCACTCGTACGTATGTATATTTAAGCGAGCCGCGGTGTAGCCACAAAACATGTGTGTGGGTGCGCGTGTGCCCCTACGTAGGGTAGAAGAGAACTTGTCTCACAATCAGTTCCCATACAGGAACGGAGAAGAAGACGACGAGAAATAGCGAGCGAGAGAGCAAATATTGATGGAAGTCGAAAAAATGTTAAAAGCCATCTGACTCGTTATTCGGTTAGCTATATTCATCGACCAATAAAAAAAGGGGGGAAAAAAGAACGGGAAAGAAAAAGTAGTCATTGGAAGTAGAAGTTCTCATTGGAATTGTGTAACGTCGCGGTCGTCGTGTCGTTTCTCAACGAATCACATTAAACTCGCGGTAAAATTTTAAGTTAATGTTTTCGCATGTTTACGTAATTAAGTGATAAGCATCTCGATGTCATAATCGTTCGATTTAAATTGACAAGACATTCTTATTATCTGACATAAGCATTCTTAAATTGTATATACCTACACGGAAGCATTTCTGCCGCTCGCGGTACGCACGCGTTTAAGAAATTATAACAAAATTAATCACAGAATTGAAATAAAATCGAAACAAATCTTCATCAAACAAAACAGAGACAATTAGCGTTAAATTAATCGTGCAGATTTTAATTGTTTAATCTGGTTTAAAATTAATAACTAAAGACCGATTTTGAAAGCCGATCAGGCCGATATCAACACCAACACATAATTCGATCAACACAATCCCGGCACCTCGATCTTCCACCTCTCTGGAGAATCTTAAATTACTTTACCTCTATCATCCCCAGTGCTCCCCTTTTAGCAAGAATCGGATGGGTTTCCAGTTCTAACAACCCCTTTCACTCGATGGCTTAAAATTCCTCGGTGCAGACGCGAGACGCGAAGAAGAAAGGGGATTGTTGCACTCTGCTCTGACTGCGGATTAAACTCGGTCGCGGCAGAGGTGAAGGCAAGAAGGGAGAAGGGAGGAGGGTGCTATTATGCTCCATTATGGATGGTAACCAGTAGCCAAAGGAAGAAACTCAGCGGGGTGTCGATATATTGCCACCCCTGGAAAACTATAGGCGGCTATCCCTCGTAAATAATAACCGGAGCATTATAATGCCCGTATGCACTGCATGCACCGCGCACACGGGCACAAATTGCCGGGTATATAACGCCGGGCGCGTGTTCAGGCATCGACCTATCGGATATGCGCCTTGTAGAGGCCAGTCGATTATCGGTATTTCATCGATACCGTGTACCTAATTGTAAGTCTGTCGGTACACCCCACCGCGACGCGGCGTAATTGTACGTAAACGTAAGTATCTTTCACGGCGAGGAGAGAACGTACGTCTCTTCTATCACCAAAATCATTCAAGAGATATTAATTGAACAAGGCGATCGTTTATCGAGTGTTATATGCATTGGGGTCCCGAGTCTTCAGAATATATTTCATAATCTGCAAGTCTATTTCATTTGTAAAATGTATATATATGTATATATACGCGCAATTTGAGATGGAAATACGAAATCGCCCAGAAATATACCTCAATGTATAACAGAGACTTTTACTAGAAAGAGATATGCGCGGCGTATACAGAGTGTGGGAAAAATTTTGTAATTTACTTTTTAAGTTTTTACAACTCTGTATCTGCGTAAATTGAGCGGAAGAATTGACTGTTCGCATTGACTGAGATCGATTTATTGAAGAAGGGCAGCGCGATTTAAGATTGATCGACCATGAAACCGATTTCGAGAATACAACGGCGTCGCGTATCCCATTTCTTCACCTGCGAACGGTATTCGTCATCCGATACCTTTTCCTTTGGTTTGTCGAAAGATGCAGCAAAATTTTCATTCAGCCGGAAAACCGGTTTTCGTAAAATCAGTTGTCGTTCTTTTTATCTCACGTATCTGCAAAGAGAATCCGCGTGTCTCGTTTCTCCGTCACAACGAATTACGCTTAGGTTTACGTCGCAGGCAGATTCGTGGAAAATCGCGACATCTCGTTCGTAGGGCGGATTATGAAACCCGCCCTAGAGAAATGTTATTAAGAATTAATAATAATTTATGTAAAAATGAATTTATGGTGAATAATCACGCACATATATATATATAAATTATTAATTGTATTACAAGAAATAAAATTGCTGAAAAATTCAACATTACATCCAAATCAATGATAGATATTAATGAGAATTGAAGTAAAAGTTAGATTATCTTTTAAAGATATTTCGATATGCAAACTAGCCACTTATTTTTTAATTGTAAATTACGATATCAAAATTTTTATGAAGATATAATTTAACGGAGGAGGTACGGTTAAGTGGATTGACGTGTATATAGAGTATCAATATCTTATTTATTGTATGTATTTGCGATCTATACACTTTTCTTCGAGTAATATATTATTTGGTAACTACGGTAGGTGATGTTTCCAGTCGCTAATAGCGGCCAATCTAGATATTTTGCAGGCGTTATACTTACAGGCAATATTTGTTGTGTGTGTGTGTGTTTGTGTGTGTGTGTGTGTGTGTGCGCGCGCGCGCGCATGCGTGCGTGCGACTGTGTGTGTACACATATATATGTATATACACACGTGTGTGTACGCGCGTCTAACACGTTTAATATAGTCCGGCAAAAATTTCGAGATTAATGTCATTAGCTATATAGCATCGTATTTACAGATTCACCTTCTTCTTGTCTGGCCGATATACTCGTCAAACTTGTTACCTACACACGTATCTATCTATATAGTTTTTATCTACACATGTATAAAGTATATTCTGAAAACGTATCAGCCGTGAATTGAATTATCTTTTGGCGCTTCTTATCTTTCTCTCTTCGTACTTTTGTACGAAGTGTTGTGTCACACAGCGAAATTCATCATTCACGATTTAAAGTCGGCAGATAATTAACGCAGACATTTGATTAAGCGTTCGTGTCTCAGCTTTCGCACGAGAGATGCACACAATTGTATAAATATTAAAACCAGATACTCTCGGATTGTCAGATACTCTCAAGCTTCAATATTTTGGCATTATCGAGACACTCTCAACGTCTTCCTTTGGAGATAACAATTTTTACCCCTTTATTGTCTAGTGGAACAGAGCTTCATTACGTCATTAGGTTTTCAACCTGCCTACAGATGCCGATAACAAGTAGATTCGACTCTTTCATAGAATCTCTCTCTTTTTAGGATAATATTTTATCAGTTTCTTGTGGAATGGAGCAGTTTCCTTTTCAGAACAGATCTTTTCCATGGCATATCTCGTTAATCATCGAAATTGTACTTGTATTGATAAGAATAGCTTCATAGTTATTAAATTTATCCGCCACATCCAGTCTAAAGATAATTTAGAAACAAATAAGAAAATTGAGAAAGGATCTTTCTCGCTCGGTGGATATATTTATCAGGGTATCTTCGTTAAAAGATTTCGCTTAATCTGCGCGTATTTCGAAACCAAATTGTGTAAATAACACTCTCAGAAGATTCAAAGTCATCAACGAGGAGATTCTCAAGAGATGTGATACGCTAATGAAGGATTACATTGAGTAACCGGTGATCAAAAAATTGGTTTCTCGGTAGAGAGATTGTCGATTATACCACACGGTATATAATTTTCGATCGAGCGATCGATCTTGTTCAAAGTTTAATGACGTTGCACTGTTGCATCCTCGGTTAGAATTTCTAATAATTCTTGGATATAGTTTCGAACAGCTTTGAACAGCTAATCACGCCTCAAGAATAATTTCACTTTGCGCACCTATTATTCGGCGCGAGCGAAGGATGCACGAACGAAATAGTCCATTAGGGGACTATCGAGGAATACGACCAGGCGACGGCATAATTTTCGTCAGGTCACTCGGAGTAACTGGTCTTATCGCTGGCATCGTCGGGGCTGGTCTCCCGATAGGCGTCGCCAGTACCATTGGCATGCAGACTCTGGTTGGGTGGTTTGATGACGGTGGGCAGGTAACCGGTACCGGTGTAAGGCGCGGCCAGGAATCGGTGCCGCGTCGACGGTATCGGGGTGGTGCAGTACGCGGCGCGGCTCGCGTAAGCCGCGGCGGAGACGGACGCGGCGGACGCCACGGCGGCCGATGCCAGGGCGCCCGCCAGCGGCGAGAACGCCGACTTGGGCTGCAGACTATCCTCGCAGATCAGCACCTCCATGGCGGATACCACGTCGCCTGCGACACATAGGCAAATTCTCTTTCGTCTTTCTCTTTTTGGCAGAGCGTGTGCCCTCGGCTATGTGTGTATGATTTACGAGAACACTATCGAGATATATGTAAATATATATATACAACAACGATGAAACGATAATATCATTGTGAAGAGAAGAGAAATCCGGTAGAGGAGACGTTAGCGCCTTGCAATTTATCCAGATAGAAAATTTGCAATGCAATCACACTTGTGCCGACATAATTTTGATGACATAATTTTGTAAAAGATGCAGTCCATCAAATGATAAAGTGAGAATGAATATAACGAATACCACATCACCTTGCAAACGAATAATAATTGGAGAACGACATAAATGATTGGAAGATAATTTTTTTGGTGCAAACGTACGCACTTTTTCGCAACCAAATCGCGAGATCAAATCAACTCCTCGTATCAACTCCTTTCAAATAACCAAGTTATATTCTCTCGACTATTTAAACACAAATCAAATTTAAAGAATTTTTAATTGATTAAATAACAATACTATCGATATCATAACGTTTTCGAAACAAATTTTGTCTCGTGTATGATTAATTTTACAAAATTCCTCAAGAAAAATTACGAAATTTTACCTTTGCAACGATGGAGAAGAGCTTCGACATCGGCGCGACGTCTTCCAGGAAACACACGCAACAGAACGTCCACCGGTGAGCGTTGTTGTTGTTGCTGCTGCTGCTGTTGCTGTTGCTGCAACTGCAGCCCGCAAGTTTGCTGGATATTCTGCATTTGCATCTGCATCTGAATCTCCCGCGGCTCGGGCATGTGGTGATGGTGCTGGTGCTGATAGAGTGCCGGCGAGCAATACGCTAGCGAGCTAGCGCCGACCGTCGGCCCGTACAGAGGCGCATAAGGAGGGAAGTGCACCGTTGTCGCGGCCTGTAATCAAACATATTTCTCGTTTGAGAATTATCGCCCGTATGCAGTAACGGCTTATCATTTCGCTTATCTTCAAATAAGCTTCTTTTCTCCTTTCTTTGATATTATTGCGCCGCGGCGCAAGTAAATGTATCGCGCATTTTTTCTAACGAAGAGAATCTTATATTTATTGCAATATTTTTATAGGCAATCCATATATACATATATAATTTATATATTTTGCCTTCAGAGTATCACTTTCAATTGTAAGCTATGTTTTATTAAAGCTATAAAGAGAAATATGTTTTCAAATTATAAAGATAATTTCTTTTTATGTAAAAAACATTTTTGGCTCTATAATCATATAATCGCATAGCATGTCAATTTTATTCTACAATATCGATATTTATATTAACAGAATGTACAAAAAACAATATCAGTAATAGAAAAGAGAGAGAGAAATACATGTTATAAAAAACTATAACGATATTAAAGATATACTTGAGTGTCAAAATGTTACATAATTCTCACTTTGCCAATTACGACACACCCCATCGTTTATCGTTTTCCTATATTTCATTAGATCTAAAATTTGAAATGGTAAAACTCACAGCTAATGGGGGTAGTGGGGGGCTAGGCCTAGGTTGAACCAGATCCACCGGTTGCAAAGTCTGTTGCGTCTGCGGAGGACTACCACTCTTCCGTAGGCTGAGGTTTTCCGGCGCCGGAGTGTCCTCTCTTTGCGGTGTTAAGGCGGGTGTCAGCGGCGGAGTGTGCGTCGGACTTTGCGAGCCCGGTTCTGGACTGCCCTCCTCGGAATCGTTGAGGCTATTAGTGCGCTTTCTCGTCGTCGTTTCAGATTCCGGTATTCCCGACGCCGTCGACACCACTGTAACGTTTGCCACTTCATCGGGAAACTTTATATGAGGAATTCAACGGCTCGGTCGACTCGAGCAATCGTAATACTCGAGTTAATCGCAACTCTTACAATTAGTAAATGTTCGAGTAAAAGTAGAGCAGTTAAGGAGTTTATCAAGTATCATATATGTTAAATATTAAGATTCTGATACACTTGCGTGATAAAAAGTTTAAGATTTTATTGCAATTGTTATCATGTTACTACATGTAACATGCCTTGCTTATTGTATATAACATGTAAATCTCTGCGAGTAAAAAAGGTAATTTTATATCTATTCATGTTCATTCTCGAGCTTCTTTTATAAGTTGGCCGGGTCAATGACTTGACTTCTCTTTGTCGTTCAAGTTCTGACCATCATTTCTGTTTCGATCATTAGCCAAAATTTCATTTGGATTTCCTCACGAAAAATTACATTAATTTTAGACCAATCAATTTGGAAGTATTCATTCATTGCTCGCTGAAGAGCTGGAGAGATTATTTTGATTTACCTGCACTGTTACCACATCGTTGAGAATGGCTCAATGCAGAGCCGAAACGTCCGATTTATAATTACGTAGATACCTTATTAGTATTTAAAGATTGTTATAACGTACGTTATCTCACGCCCTTTTAACCACGTTTTACTCTCAAAGCCCACCTTTTACTTTTCTTGTTAATTTTATATTTGTACTTTTACAAGAACCTTCGCATTAAGGAAAAGATATAAAAATAAAAGAAAAAAAGATAACGGTTTTACCTAGTGAACGATCGGCTCGCAATTCGCCACCGGAATCGGAATCACGATCGTCCTCGTTGCTTGGATCGCTGGTTGACAAGATTGTCGTGTTCTCAGAGATCCTAGGTCGCTTCAAGCCTGAAATGGAACAGGAATGCTCTCTTCTTGGAATGCTTCAGCGAAATAATAGGAAAAATCGCGATTCTAATTGGTTTTTCCACAATCGAGACGTGCGATTTGTTGGAAATATAATTGAGGAAAATGTACACACACACACACACACACACAGATAACATATACACACAACGCACACGTGCGCACAAGTCAGAGGCAATACTAAATATCTTTGGCAATACTATAGCTGGATAAAGCAGGATACAGACTTTTCGAGGGCGTTGTTACAACACGCGCGCGTATGCACGTGCACGACTATTGAGTTATTGAGGCGTTGGCAATGCGTGAAAGAATCCCGTTGGGTGGTTGATCGCGCTTAGGAGGTGAAAGTCTGACCGCTCGTTAAAAAGTTTAACCGTTCGTTTATTAGCAAGGGAGAGATTGATAGGCCGGGGAAATGTAGCCAGAGCGAATGGTATAGCAGGCTACGCGAACGGTTTCTACATTCACCCCCTTATTCTCTTAACCTACCCTCTTGTACTACGCATATACGAGCGCCCCTTTGCGTGCCCGTTTAAGCACGGGAGTCTTTATCGTGCTCTTAACCGCGAGTTCTCCATTTGGTAGATTATCCGCATTTTCTCGATTACGTGGATCGGTGAACACGCAACTTGTCGATCGACAGCAATTATTTAATTTTTTCTTCGATATATTTTTGTTTCATGTTAGACTTTTTCGCCCCCGAAAAAATTTTGATCTGAGCAATCGGTTAAAATTTTTTTTTCAGTAAATATAAATAACATTTTTGTTCCAATGGCAAATTTCTCCTCAGTTAGTTATATAAGTTTTGTCTAAAATTTGTAATTAATATTTACAATTTGCATTAACTGTAGCTAATTTCCCGTCATTCGATCGACTTGCCTCGACTGAAACTGAAAAACATCGAGAAAAAAACACACTCACACATCTGTACATATATCGAACGCAAATGAGTGACGTTCCTCGCAGGATGCCGAGGAAAATTCCGCAGCAGGATACAGCTATCTCCGCCTCCGGCGTGGCATCTAGATAATAACATTAATAATTGACATCCGAGGACGTCAAAGGAAAGGAATGCAATATCGAGAGCCCGCGTTAATGTAGCTGCTGGCGCACCGAGAAGACTCTTAAACCCTCAACGTGTCCTGGGGATACGTTTGTATAAGTGTTGCACACACCGATGTACACGCGTTTAGGCTCCGCTCCCGTAAAGAATCGCCGGTAATATCCACTGGTAGAAGCCGTTATTAAAATATCATTCTTTCAGGGACTACCCTCGGTATCAACCCCTCCGGCTTTCAACGTGCGTGCCACTCTCACACGATGTTGAAATTCCTATCCCTTTGTAACCTTCGTAAGGTTCTGCCGATAGCGTAACGAAGTGCATATCCGCCGGACTCTTGAGGGTGTCAAGTGTTGATGCTGCGTTTTTCGAATATACACAAGATGTTTCAAGGCGATGCCGTTCAAAAGCCATGGCTTTCATCGTGGCTCGTCGGAGTTCTTTTGAGTTCTCGTAAGCTACGTGAAATTGATCGGATATGTAGGACATAAGTAATTATATAAATAAATAAGAGAAATATCTTGCGAGAAACTTGTTTGACGGTGACACCTTAATTGTACGATATTTCCAAGTGGTCTGATCTCACAATCAGTTCACTTCCTAGTAGTCTGAGCGACGGATTACGAAAGTACCTGTCTAATCAATGACAAGTGAGAAAGGTGAGAAAAACGAGACCATTGTGAAACGTCGCCGCCCTTTGGACGGGACGGGAAGCAACGTGGTTCAATAGGGAACACAGTATCGCGAACAGGAATCTTTTTCTCCCCTCTTACTTCCTCATCTCCTTTATACTTGTCTTGTATTTCGAGAAGGGTGTGTGCGCAATTTATTGTAATCTCTCCTGTCCCGGGCACACACGAGAATGAGAGAGATCTAACTTCTCTTGGATATCTTCCGACGCGGGGCAACCGTATATACCCAGCGTGTATTTTGATACGCGAGAAAGTTAATAAAACTCGTTGCGTCGGAAAAGAGAAGCGCGCCGTACGTGGTACGTGGTACCAGCAAACCAGCTGCTGGATATCTGCTTGTCGACGATTATTCGGTGAAGAAACGTCGCTGTGATTTAAACTCACCCTTATTTACAAGCGGTAAGATGAGAAGAGAACGTCGAAAAAAAGAGAGAGAAGGAGACGGACCGATGGAATGGAAATTACCGATGACTAATCCACTCTATGTCGGCAACCAGACATTTTATAATTTATAACGTGTCGAATCGAATACAAACACACGCTATAGTAGTGGAACATTAAACTTTTTGAGAAAGTTACATTGTTTACATAATTACCGAGCAAATTACAAATTTAATTGTCTCATTCGCAGCAACACACGTTGAAACTTTATCTTCTTTATTTCAACGTTTCGAGCCTTTCATCTCGTCGATGAGATTTAAGCGCACTTGTCTCCATTAATCTACACTGAGAAAAAAAATTGGTCAATCCCAAGAAATATTTAGTCCGATACGTTCAACTCAACATTTTAGTTAGTTAACTAAACATTAGTTGAATTAATTAATTCTTGATTAAAGAAACTAAATAATCTGTTGAAACAACTAATATTTAGTTAACTAATTAAATGTTTAGTTGAACGTATCGGACTAAATATTTCTTGGGATTAACAATTTTTTTTCTCAGTGTAATAATTATTTATTAATCTATTAATGGAGATTTGAGGACTTGAGGACTATCCCTGCAATAAGTTACCGTAGCTTTCAACGTATAAAAGCGATCGCGTCACGATGTTCAATCACCGGTCGCGCACACCCGTCATAGACAGCTTCGTCACCCGCATGCATTCTTACCCCGCGTGGCTGCGTGGTAGCTCGGAAATGACGATTAATTAGACGTGTTTGACGATGTACGATAGTACGGATGTACGTACGATACGAGTGAAGCTCGCACGAATCTCTCTCTCTCTTGACCGACGATGACAAGACGCACTCGAAGCAGATACACGCGCGCACAACCAGCGCAACGGCGACGGCGGATGTTGTTGTAGGTCTACGCCCTAACCTGCGGCGGCATGGCGTATCAGCACACGGTGGAGACAGACGCGGACAATGGAATCATGCGAGGACAATACCGAATAATTTAGAATGGCACATAGATATCGGGAGAAGCTTCGGCCTACGACGGCGGCGGCGGCGGCGCATAATAGAGAATAGGAGTAATAGGACACAGCCTGCGGGGCAACTGTGCAGGACACGAAACATCCCTATAAATTAGGCTTAGGCGAAACGAGCCTAACCCCCCCCCTCCCCCCCCCCAGGAGGGCGCCCCTCGATAAAAATTTTCTTCCCCCCTACTTCTAGACAAGATTTAAGCCTACTGCGTAAGGACGCAAGGATGCTTGTTCTATTATCTATACGCGACGACTCTATTTTGGAGCGTTATCTCACAATCACACAGTCTGCGAAAAAAACCTGGATCGACCTGGGGCGTGTCGTATCTCGTCGTTATTTCCTTACTCCGATATGGAGAAAGGAAGTTAGCGTGAAGTCAGTGTGAAAAAAATTGGAATATAATCATCTCTGGAAATTTACTTAATTTACCCGATTTTGTAACAAATTGTCGTTGAAAAGTATCGATTCGGTTTCTTTTATAGATAAATTTAGACTTGTGGTTGGTATTTTCAGTAATCGTGCCATTTTCCCGAATGCTTTGACAGTTAATCTTCTAGCACCACGAATTTTACATTCGCCAATTCTGAATCTCGAGATTACGCCGATTACGCGAGGGAGATGATGGAGGCTATGAATTATCAGTTCCTATTGTTCGTAAACTCGTAAAGTAACTGGAGGGTGTACGCGAAACTCGGAAACGCTTTCTCTTTCTTTGGCCGCACGTGCGATTGATAAACGGCTTTTGTACATGATGTTCATTTCGGGAAGCTATTAAATTACAGCTGTGTGAAAGTAATTTACGCGGAAAGTTTTCCTACTGTAATTCGACATTAGTTTTTATGATTCGATGATTTAATTTTAATAGATACTTATTATTAGGTAATGCATACGATGCATTAAAATCTATAATATGTGTATACGTGTATAATATGCGTGAAAAGAGAGCAAGAGCGTGCAGCAATAGCAGCAGCAGTTTGTCGGCTCGAGCTTCGAGCTTCGAAACGGAATCCAAGCAATGAGAAAAGACTCTCATTATTACGTATCGATACGCCCGAAAAATAGCAGCGCTCAATTTGTCGCGCAGAAATGACCCGGCCGATTCAAGGCCCGCGCCGGCGCGAGAGCTCGAAGAAAAAGCAAGTTCCTTATCAGATACGAAAATGGAGAGAGAGAAGGAAAGATGGAAAGAGAGGGAAAGCAGGAACGAAACGTGCGGGGGAGAAAGAGCTCTTCAGCCTGTACAGCAGCAACAGCGAGCAACAGCCCGATCAGTCATTAAATCGTCGCGATTCCCTTTTATTTTCAAGCCCTCTCTCTCTCTCTCTACGTATGTGCATGCGCGTGAGAGTACTGCTTTACAACGTTCATGTGTTTCGTTGTGAAAGGGGTGAATACGGCCGCGAGATGGTTGTGTGTACCTCGGGATATATGATGGATAGGGTGAGAGCCGAGGGAGAGAGAAAAAGTATAAAAGGGTAGGAGGCGGGGAAAAAATGAAAGAGAGAAAGAGAGAGAGAGAGAAGAAGAAGAAGAGAACGTGTTGGAGAGCGATCGGGCGTAACGTTTTTAATTGTTTCGCGCCCAGTCGCCTTTTGTTTTGGCGTTTATGCCTCGTAAACGTTTACCAAGCACGCTCTCCGAGGACTCCGAGCGTGGTAGTAGGCTTCCTCGGGAGAGAGTGGGCGCGATTCGCCCTCCCTTCCCATTCTGTCGTTTCCATTTCCAGTAGGGGTTCCTTCGAGAGAGCTCGTCCTTCCGCACCGCGTCTCGCTTCTACTTTCCGAGGAATATAACGTGATCGTTAGTTTTTTCTTTCTGCCCGCCGCGCCGCGCGTCAGATCTACAACGCCGGTCGTCGGGTTTTCACGCTCGGCTGGATGTTCGTCAATGCGTTACGTTCGCGATCCTGGTCCGCCATGTTGTCGCATGTCGAGAGAGATTTATCCGCGACGCGATAGACTTCGGTGAGCCGCCTATACTTATTCATAATTGTTTCTTGTATTATATAGTAAGTCGCGTCAATCTTTAACTCCTTGAGCTTCTTGTAAATATTTTTTTCAGATTATATTAGCTTGAAAATATTTTTAAATTATGATAAAAATATTAATATCGTAATATTTACATTTAGAATATTTTTGATCAGACGTGTATCTAATAATAGCCATGCATAGATAGACGCAAATATGTATTTGCCGTGTCTTGATAATCCTTGAGGGAGAAAAACGATTAGATTTTTCTTACGTCAATCAAGCATTTCAACGTGCGTTTCCCTGCCAAATTAATTAAGTCGACTGGATCGAATGGCCCTTTTATGCTCGCGAAAGTAGCCGAAGGGCGAAGCCTCTGCCATCGTTCGAGTGTCTGATTTCCATCGCTTTCTTCTCCTCTCGAGAGGGCTGATGCGCGGCTTCCGAAGATTATTTTAATCGCTCTTTATCGAAATTAGGTTACATTGAATTAGCCGTGAATACACGTGAGATGTGGAAATATCTTTGAAATATATATCTTTTCATCAATATCACTTTTGGAAGAAAGGTTTGATTGGAACAAAGAGGAAAGTTTGCATAGGGCTGCTCCAGATTGCTGCACGAAAGTTACTTATTGTTATACATATATTATAGATATAAGATGTAGATGCACTTGATCTTATCTCTGTTGTACTCGTATACCGTTGCAATAGTTTTTCAAGAGCTTCTTTTTTTCTAGCTTCTATTTTCATCGGTTAGTAATTTTCAAATATCTTGAAACGCTGAACGACGACAACTTGACAGCCGCTCAGCATATCTCCATATCATTTTGTATATCCATATCTGAAGAGGTACAGCTTTTACTCGCTTTGTATTCGCACCGAGTTACCAGCATAAAATCACGTTCAAGATGATATTTAGCGACATTCCCGCGGATCTTGTATCGATCAACAAAGATCCGAGCTGTCAAGGCCCTCCATACCGCCAGCGATCCTAGAGGAATCCGACAGAGCAGAGAGGAACGTAGTCGCGGTACGCTGGTAGAAGTTTTGTTCAAACACTCTTAGAGACGTGCTCCTTCGGCGGCGTTGCACGTGTACGTGCATTCGACCCCGAGAGCGGGTACACCTATGCAAATAAGTAAGGTCGGCCCAGCCTTACGCGGCCTATCCTATCTGTCCGCGTTTGTGTTCCCCGAAGTCCCGCTGACTCTTTGCAAACAATGTTGCCAGGCACGTCGTAAATAGCCGTGCGAGCCACGGCGCTCTCCCTCTCCCCCTCTCTCTCTCCCCCTCTGCCTTATCCGTCTTTGAATTTGATTACTTAAATCGTGTTTACTTTGCCGAGTTCTTACGACGCGTGCGTACTTCGGGACACTGTAAATTGATGTAATAGATGATCGATTAACGGCTCCGATCAAGTAACTCCGTTACTCATTTTTTAGCGTAATATTTTACAACTAGACTACAAAACTTTTCTAGAGGGTGGATAATCTTAGTTTTCTGTAATCGCATAAATTCTAATATATACCATTCACTTTATATTAAAGAACAAAAATAGTCTTGTTATTAATTTTTGCCTTTTAATTTGTTCTAAATTTAATTTTCATGAATTTTTGTAAAATTCATACGTTTATTATTTCAACCTGAGAATGAATTAAACAGTAGTTATTCTTGTCATATAGAGTAATTCGAATAACAAAAATTAATTCCTCTCGAAAACGGTATATATATATTTTTTTAAATTGATTTACACGCAACAAGTTTGAATTACCAAATTTGACATCAAACAGGTGAGCATTTGACATTTTATAAAAATCCGTCGCGCGATCAAAAACCTTCTTACGCCGCTCGTTCCTTATTGAAGACACGCCGCGTGAATTCACACGAGCGCGAATGCAAGGAAAATCCAAGGAGCGTAGGGGGGGCGTATTACAGTGGGGACGAAATAATTTCCTGGTGTCCTCCGCAGTCACGAAGGACGAAGAACGGAAGCGAACTGGTCTTTCACAAAGTTTCTTGGACACTCGAAGAAGCTTCTCCCTCTCCTGCGAGAAATTGCCGGATAATGGTCCCCGGTAGACGGAGCGACCAAGTGATCCTTACGGGATAAAGGGTGTGTCGCACACGTATGTACAAAAGGCGCCTATCGCGTGCGTGTGTGGCACCGGTTCCTACAAAGTCTCCCTGTCCCACCCTGTTTCCACCCTCCGTGCTCCTCCGTGCTCCTCTCTGCTGCTCCATAGAGAATCTCAACGGAAAGACCAAATCTCTCTACATCGTCCTTTTCGACATAATGATTGCATCGTGTGGCGCTTCGCCCTTTGCTACGCAAAGCCCACCCTCGTGTATTTCGTCGCTCGTAAATGTCTCTCAGTTAATATAATCGACTCGTGAATAACTCGAAACTATTCGTAGCAATACTAGCAATCAATTGTGCGTATCGTCGTGTCATACGAATACGCATCAATTACGTAAGAGTCAAGCCCATCAATCATTGTTTACGTTACATTGCATCTAAGACTTCTAATTATCCAAATTAAAAAAATAAAAGCTGAAAAATAAACACCTATGTGCAATATCTGTGCAATATCTTGTAATTTCAAGCAGTCGTATAGGTTATAATAATAATATGTAAAAAAATCTCTAAAACCACCAGATATTACAAGACACTCGTGTCTCGACATTTTTGTTATAAATTATTAATTGTTACAAGTGTCAATTTGATTAAAATAACATTTATAGTAACAAAGGTATCCGATCGTAAGCTGTCAACTGGTAAAATTTCAAAAATAAACTTTATCGAAAAAAATATTCGCTCGACAGAGCATAGAAGAAAATCACAAGAATTTGAATACAGAACGTTAACGACATTTGATTTTCGCCACATTGCATAATAAAAATTATCGAAACGGAAGTAGCGAAGCTGTGACTTGCTGAGAAGATTATAATTTAAAAAAATCTTAATCTTTCGCTAAAATTTTCTTCACGCGTTTATAGAAGAAAGAGGTCCCTACATTTTTTTTGTAAAGTCGCGAGTATCCGTTCTCTTAGCGTTAAGTATATAAAGTGGATATCTCTCTTTCCCCGTTTGCGATATAATGGGGGCTCGTCGAGTTTCTCTCCGCTACCGAGAGTACACCCACCCACTTGGTAGTAAGCAACCTCGTGATCTCTCCGACCTACTCAGAGAGAGAAAGAGAGATAGAGAGTGTGTGTCTGTGTGTGTGTGTGTGGGCGCGCGCAACCGACTCAGAGTCCCCCGCGGTCGAAGGCACTGGTCCGAGAAATTCAATTACTGCTAAACTTCTCGACCGGAGACTCTCCTCGGTTCTATACTAGTGTATAAGCACTCTGTTTCGAAGATCGGCCAGAAAGACATCTTACGTATCTCCCTCGTCTCGCAGGTATCGCAGGTAAGCGCGGTATATTCGGGATCGTAATTGAAACCAAATGCATGCGAAGGGTTTCCTTGTAGTGACGGGATAGTATCTTTGTTGCTCTTTGTGGTTTTTACTGTTTTAACGACATTAGTTTATCGTATCAGTATCAACAATCAATATTACCGTAAAATGGAATTGGACCAGCAGACTAGCGAATCGATACAAGTAATTTAGTAGCAAACTATATTTTAACTGCCGCGTCAAGATAGTAGATCGAGAATTTAGTTTCATCTAGAAATTTGTGCATTTATAGATACGACATATTACAAACTTCAGTCAATCCTTAATTACATTTGGAAATTCCGTTTTTCTTTTCTTTTTTTTTCTTTTCATCGGCGACAGAATCTATGTTCCATAAAGAATCGCGGAAGCAGTTCCCCTCGCAGGAAGAAAATGTTCGCTCATGATATTCTTCGTCGACATCGTTTGCCCTTTTTTGCACGCTTTGAATACGCCTGGAAGGCGATCGCTATCAGATCTCATGCTCTCCTCGTCCTTTTTTGTTTTTTTTCTTGCTCTTTATCTCAACGTGGTATAATCGAGTACTCTGTGATATACATCCGGTCCACAGTAAAGACATAACTTATAATGATAAAAATTATAATATATACAGCGATGAAAAGCGTGTAC
>NW_020227480.1:101262-102163 GCF_003070985.1 Temnothorax curvispinosus
AATAGGTATATCATAACGTTCTTTTAGATGTTTTATTAAATTGGATTTTTATTTGACTCATTTGCTTATTATTAAGCTCATTATTAATACTTGAAAGTATATAAATCATTTATCTAAGACATTGTTAGATTTTATGTTATTATATAATTGTTATTAAATAATCAATCGAACGAAAAAAGAGAAAAAAGATAAATTGTACTAGTAAGGGCTGAAATGTACGGTGAGCAATGAAATGGATCGTTCCGTATACACTTGCTGCAAATGCCATGCGAGTGCTGAATGGACACGGGTAATGAAACATCACGATGCAGATAGATTTTATTAACCACAACTGGATTTGCAACGCGAGCGCAACGAAGGGCAATCTCTTTCGAACGTCACTACCAGAGGTAACAATAAAGTGAATAAAATGCGATATGAGCGATAGAAAAGCGCTACATAGAATGTTCGTAACAAACCGATAATCGATTACACCTGCATTGAAATAAAGTGATATTGGCCGAGAAAAAAGAAAGAAAGAAACTGATCGTGATGTGAGAGTAGAGACAGAGACACATTTTCCGGATATAAATATTTCGTCTTTACCGCAAATTTACCGGTAAATGCGATCTAATCTACGTGATCCTAACTTTCGTTTGTCTAAAATGCGCGAGAAATGCGCGTAATGAACGTGGAATGAACAGAGATGTATAAAAAGTTTATAAAAAAAGTTTCCAAGTATACGGTTGGCAAAATATACGTTCAGATATCTCCCATCGAATGTCTGACAATGAATTGAATTGAACAAGCTGACGAATTCGAAGTAAGTTTGTATTACGCGATACGTAAAGTATAAGGTGTGTCAGTATTAAAATGCAAGCTTTATCAGAGGAGTATCAGAGAGAAGTGAGAATGCATTTGA
>NW_020227481.1:0-2884 GCF_003070985.1 Temnothorax curvispinosus
AGTTTGATTAATATAGACTATATGGTAAATAATATATATAATACATACATATATATAATACAGTTTACTTATATTACACTGTATTAATTAATGTTTTGTAGATCATATACGAACGTGTCTGCTGCCAAGAAGCAATTAATGGATGCATCAAGTACATCTTCTCTTCCTGATAGGATCAACATAAGCAGGAGCAACATTTCATTGCCTCAAACAGTTTTAAGTACAAACCCAAACGACTCTTTTCCGCATTCATTGTCCTCAAGTCCATCTCAGGCTTTAAAGGTATCAAACACTAATCTTGAGAATGTACTACCATTGTTAGCCTGACGATATATTCATGCAATTAGAGACAGAATTTAAGGTAGAAGTACCAATACCTGGACACGTATCTATATTTGGACACCTTTAATTATTATTTATAAGTATAAATCGAATTAAAATCGAAGATAAAAATATTTTTTTGTAGTTTGAAACTTTAATTATATATTTACTTTAGCTATAGTATCCAAACGTTTATTTCCATAAATTTATATTTTTTAAAGGTATCCACATAGGTACGTGTCTTTAATAGTCTTCAATAGGATAGTCTTCAAAAACGTGTGACTAATGCAGAACCATCTCAGCAAAGGGGTTGGAATCTTAATGATTTAACACCTGATAAAAGTTTTGGTTTGTTAGTAGCAACGGAATTGGAAAGAATGTTTGAATCCGAAAAATCGAGACAAAAGCAAGCGATTATAGAAATCTTATGGAAACCATTAGGTTAGGATATAGCCGCATAACTTTGTTTTTTATTTTATAATAATATAAGATCTTACTGTGTTACTTTTGTTCTTCTGATATTATAAAATATTTTTTAAAAATAATCTTATATTATTCTTATATTACTCTTATATTAATCGTACAATTAATCTTTTAGTTCATTTTTACCTGAAAAATACATGCCTGCATATTTTTTGTAATAACATTTTATTCAGCAGAAAACGTTGTTTTCGTTCTGTGTTGCTGCCAAACGCTCCAACACAAAAAATTATTTTACTTTGTAGTTTTTGTACTGGCAGGAATGTATACAACAAATACAAATAAAAGTAATCAAATGCATTTTAATAACCTTATTTATTTATTAATAAATGACAGAGACCGATCTTATATTAGCTGATATTTAACTCTATTTCTAGAATACACATATTATTGTCACTCTTGAGCAAATCACTGTATTTTGATTTCTTCTTTTTAATAAGTACCAACAAACGTGTTGTAATTAACTATAAATGCAAAATAAACGTCATAGAAATGTATACAATAAAAAATTCCAAATAAAAGTAATTAATCTTTTAACAAATGCGAATAAAAGTAACTTCTTGGCTCAATGGAAATCTGGACTGTTGAAACCTCTATTAATGTACTCGTATTGCCATAAAACTTCACCCTCAGGAGTTAGCAAATAATCTGCTATTTCATCTCGTTGCTTGTATGCCAGTGTGGTTGAACGACGAGCATTGATTGCTCTAATACGTTCAATTTCTACTACGTTACTTGTAGAACATTCACTTCTCCAGCCTCCACTAATAATAGTGCCATCCTCTTGCTCAGTATCGACGAAATTGGGAGGACAATAAATTCTGTGTTCTGCTGGCCTCAAATCGTTCACAGTTTTTAAAAAATTGTGGAGACATATCGTTGCTAATATGATCTTGTCGACATTTTCAGGATGTAAAGTAATAGATTTTCTTAAAATTCTCCAGCGTGAGACAAGAATCCCGAATGTATTCTCTATAACCCTCCTAGCTCGTGATAATCTATAATTAAAGATTTTCTTTTTTACATTTAAATTGCGACCTGGATATGGCCTCATCACATTTTGTGTTAGTTGAAATGCCTCATCTCCAACGAAGAAACATGGCGTCCTTGTTCTACTTCCAGGCAAATTGGCTTCACCTTTTGGTAAATTCAGATTACCATTGTGTAGAGCTTTGCCAAACTCCGATCTTGACAAAACTCCGCCATCACTGTTGCTGCCATATGCTCCAACATCTACTACTGTAAATTTATAATTGTGATCACATGCCGCCATTAATATTATACTGAAAGTTTTTTTGTAGTTGAAGTACAAGCTCCCAGAATTTGGCGGAGCTTGTATTTGTACGTGCTTCCCGTCAACTGCACCACAACAGTTTGGTAGGTTCCAAGTTGTCCAAAATTCTTCACATACTTTAATCCAATCTTCTTCTGCAGGAGATGGCAAATATAAGGGCATAATACTCTTATAATTGCAGCACAAGTCTCCTTTATTACTTTATGTGCCGTCGACTCCCCAATGCGATATGCTAAAGCGATTGATAGAACTTGATCTCCTGTAGCAAGGAATCTGATATAACAAAAATACAAAAAAATTTAATTGGTTAATTTAATACTTCTTTACATAACATATTATCACTGAAATAAATACATACCTTAGAGTTAAAGCAAGGCGTTGTTCGGGTATCAATGCCCGATGACTTTTCTTTACCAAAAATGGTGTCATCATTTCCAGCAGTTGATTAAAGATGCATAAAAACATTCTTGTGTTGCGAAAAAACATAAATGGATCATTTTTCACCTCTTGCAGTAAGTGATTAAAGTCTCCTTGATCAGGGCGTCTCACATTGATTGGTCGTACCCAATATTGTCGATTGACCCAACGAAAAGATATTCGTTTCTTTACAATGTATATACCAAGCATTAGAATTAATAATGCATGTATGAATATTTTTTCCTCATTATCCATTGCAGTAGGTAAGCTACGTTTGTTCTAACTAGGGAGCAACGAGGGGGGTGAAAGGCGGGGGGGAACCGCGGGCGGGGGGGGCGCAGGCGGGGAGGGCCTCGGGGGGAGGGGGAGGGG
>NW_020227481.1:2984-3537 GCF_003070985.1 Temnothorax curvispinosus
CGTTTTCCGGCGCCGCAAGGCGACCGCGTTTCCGCCGCGCCGCGGGGTGAGGGGGTCCGCGTTTTCCGGCGCCGCAAGGCGACCGCGTTTCCGCCGCGCCGCGGGGTGAGGGGGTCCGCGTTTTCCGGCGCCGCAAGGCGACCGCGTTTCCGCCGCGCCGCGGGGCGAGGGGGGATCCGCGTTTTCGCCGCGCCGCGGAGCGTTCGCGTTTTCGGGCGCCGCGGGGCGAGGGGACCCGCGTTCGCGTTTCGCCGCGCCGCGGAGTCCGCGTGACGTCACACGGCACGCTCGCGTTATCTCCCCCTCGTAGATGTTTCTTTTCCATCCCCCCATTCGTCTTCTCATTCGCGCGGTGTCTCGCGCCCCCGTTTGCGCGAGTCTTCTCGTTTGCGCGGTCTCTTTCCCTCGCGCGTTCTCGTTCAAAAATTATGCGAAAATTATTAAATAGAAAAATTGCTTACCACCGCATGATTTCAACCTGAAACCCCTGGCTCTTGAGTCACCTTCCGCAGTGTGTGTGTGTGTGTGTGTGTGTGTGTGTGTGTGTGTGTGT
>NW_020227481.1:3637-4371 GCF_003070985.1 Temnothorax curvispinosus
GATTATCTTTTTATTGTTACACTTATTGTTACACTTATTGTTAATCTTTTAGCAGTATAGGTCTCTTAATTTTAGATAATATACACTTAAAATATTTCTCCAGGCACTTCCATTTCTTCATCGTTTGCTTCAACTTCCATTCTTTCTTCTTCTTCAAACTACAATTCTTCAAAATCCATTTTATATACACTTTGCTTACTTGCACTCACGCGCTAAAATATGAACTTTGGATAATATCCGAAGGTTCTTTTCCAATAAAATTCGTTGTCGAGAAAATCTTGATGCGATCGGAGATCAGCGATTCCGATCTCGCGACGGAATAGATATCGCGCTACGTCGACTGTCCCCTTATACAATCTGCTACAGTTTCTCATCTGCGGTTCGCTGATTTTCACAATCTTGAATTTAGAATTACGTATTGGTTTGCAAAGTTTTGCGTACTCGCTCATATCGGTGGGCTTTGATATACAGCTCTTAAAATGGCGAACCAATTGTTGTATAAACCGCACGATCATGCACACCAACCGACTCTCACTTCTAGTCCTCGACTACTGAGCGTACCTTCAAATTCATCCTACTACATCTCACTATTGTCACATCGTTTGTTTATCATATCTAATTTCATCTCAGTAGCCGTACAGATGCGCCTGCCGAAAAATCTGCGATGTACAGTTTTGCACGTGTACAATGAAGTCACCGCGAGACACACATGTTCTCGAAAACGATATCGCGCC
>NW_020227482.1:0-1761 GCF_003070985.1 Temnothorax curvispinosus
TATACAGGGTGTCCCTGAATTCTTGGTACTTTTCTCATATTTAGATAGAACGAGCCAAACTGAGTCAAAAAGTCATGTACCATTTTGCAATTTTCGCAATAGTTGACGAGTTATTAATGATTAAAAATCGCCGTATTAGCCCGCCCTCCGCCAAATCCAAGCGCGCGGCGAGATGCGGCCGCCCCGCGGTCGACGCGCGGGCAGTTGTTTATTTCAAGCGGCGATGATTTCGCACGAGCGGCGCGTAACGCCGGGCCCCTGTCCTAAGCGATGATAGTTTCTCTCCTTTTTTTAAATAGAAATAAAATTTTCTAACAACATAGAACATTTTTTTGTGCGTACGTATGTACATACGTGTGTACATGCATACAGGAAAATATCAATTGTGCTGCTTAAAAAAGCGATTACTCAATTTACTTTTTTTTTTTGTAAGTAACGGTTGTTTTTAAGAAAGAATATTTTCTTGATAATAGTCGTAAAATGTACAAATTTTAGAAAGAGTCTTTATCATGTACTATGTACTCGAAAGAAGAATTTATTCCTTCAAAGAACATAATAAAATTTTATCAAAGAAAAGTAAAAATAATAAATAAAGTAATATGAGGACCCTCGAGATTAAAATAGGAGAAAGCTATGAGGGTCAGACGCAGATCACAGTGCGTAATATCAGAAATAAGTGATTTATTCGTCGTTTTGATACATTACATCGATCCGTACGTTTCGGCTCAGTTTTGAGCCATCTTCAGCGGTAGTTACAGAAATTAAGTTACACGTTCTCCGTACCGTATGGTGAGTTTACTGATTCAAAGTATTAGAAACATAGACCAATTGATTCATATCTGTAAATTTGTTCAATTAATGTTGAGATATTAAAAAGATATCCTTAGGAAACTTATCATTCGGTCTGAAAAACGTGGAATACAGAGCCATGTATGCATAATGAATACTCTCTGCGAGAAGACTTGACGGATCCATGTAATGTATCAAAACGACGAATAAATCAGTTATTTCTGATATTACGCACTGTGATCTGCGTCTGACCCTCATAGTCTTGACTTCTATCAAAATAATTAGCAAATTGAATTTTTGTTTTAATTTTATATTCTTAACTAAAGAACTGAATAATTAAAATTTAGAATATTATTTATTTTAAGTAATATTATCAAGAAAACATTTTTTATAAAGATCATCGTTACTTAAAAAAAGAAAAAACTGAGTAATTGGTTTTCTTAGCACTAGAATCGTATTTTTTTACGTGTGCGTATACGGCACGCCATTTTACTATTTAATATCATCATAAAAATTCTATCAAATTAAATCAATACTCAAAGAAAAGAAATTATTATTATGTCTAGACATACTTATAATTTATCAAATTATTATTAAGCTATAATTGAAAATGCAGAATTACAATTACGTCTAGACAAAATATTAATTCTGAATTTATTTTACGTTATGACATAAAAAATTTTTGGGAATTAAAATTATGTACGTAATTGTAATTCCCGAATTTTACTTATGTACGCAATTTTAATACTTGAATTTCTATTATGTACGCACAATCCTAATTCTGGAATTACTTTTTTTCTTTTGGTAAGTAACGGGGTTCTTTAAGAAAGAATATTTTCTTGATAATAATCTTAAAATGTATTCATCACAAATTTTAGAAAAAGTCTTTATCATGTACTGGAAAAAAGAATTTATACTCCTTCAAAAAACATTATACTATTTTATCAAAGAAAAGTCAAAATAATAAGCAAA
>NW_020227483.1:0-4472 GCF_003070985.1 Temnothorax curvispinosus
TGTATGGGGACTTTTCACAGTTCATTTATAATGGTGTTCCAAACATTCGTACAAATTTTCAGCTCTATCGGAATTATTGTAACCTTACCCCTATTTTTTGGGCTAATTTGACCGGACTATACAGTATATGGGTGGTCGATATACTTAATAGGAGCGATATGGGACTTGTTAACTCAGCTTTATTACACCTGGGACGGGGAAGGCCTAAAACCAAAAGTGGCAATGCTCCGGCGTCGAAAGACGAGCAGGAACAAGGAACGTCAGCTAGCGCACCACTCCATGATCTTGAATGGCAGGCAAATGTCCAGCCTGTCGGGCCTATGAACAAAAAATCTAAACACTCCTATCCCTTCCTCTCATTGAGAGAAACTTTCACTTACACCTTCAAACTCAAAGGGTAACATGAAAAAAAGGGGGACACAGGAAAAAGGGGACAGACTGCATGACATTTCGTTATCTATCATTAAACACCTTGCCCCTATAACCGCATGCTGCGACATGCAGATATTTTAACAACAAATTCCTTGTAGCCGGAAATATGGAGATCAAATGCATCGACACCAGCTCATTGAGCCGCGGCCCGCTCAAAGTGAAGGTCACCCGGGTGGATTCCCCCACCTTCCTGTGGATCCATCTCGAGGGAAGACGTGAGGACCTCGACGAGCTCATTGAGGATTTGACGCGGAGGATGATGCAAAGGAGCGAGTTCCTTTACCTCCCGCCTGACCAAATTATGCCCGAGATGGAGGTCGCCGTTCATGAAGGAAGACTGTGACAGAGGGGCTTTGTGCTCCAAATCGAAAAAGGGGACCGGGTTACGGTTGCACTCAGAGACTGGAGCCGAGCTGTTCATCGGCCCATGTTCGAAATATACATCCTCGAAGACCGATTCCGCGAACTGGCGTGGCAGGCCATCCCCTGCGGTCTCGCCCACCTCCGACCGCTCGAGGGAAGGATGCGATGGCCCCGTAAGTCCATCGCTCTGACAAGACATCTGATGGAGAAAAGAGAGGGATGGGTCGTGATCCGGCGGCCGGTCAGGGACGAGGTCGCCCTCGTCGATTTCCGAGCAAAGCTCGAGGGCGAAGACGAGACGCGAGATCTGGCAAAATTGCTCGTGCAAATGGGATGTGCCCAGCACAGCGATCTCGAAGGTATGGTGGCCATTCCTGGGATTCTCCTAAAAACGGAGAATCCCAACGAGCAAGCTGGAGCGAGTTTATTGTAACCTTTTTCCTTTTCTCTTTGTGTTTACCTTTTCTAAACCGTAATTACATCTTTATTATTAATTTTGCGCTCGTTCTAGCGAATAATTTTAGACTTTATTTTACGTTCTCCTATTGTTATAAGTTCTGCGTTTAACGTAGTATTTGACCTATTAGTCCTAACCACAGTGACAGTTTTAATTTCATAAATCATAACAAGTTCTATTTACCATCTTTTGTTACCATATGTTTCTATAATTTTTATTTCATAATTTCAACCATATAATTTGTAATAAAACATCACTTTATATTTTACGCTTACAATAACCTTATTTATTCATAATTGTATCTCAGACGATAGAACAAGTTTTACGCCTTTTTTGACATATACGAATTAATCTTTTATTTTTCTTACCTTTTATAATCTAGACTAAGCTTCAATATGTTTCCTTTTTCCTAAGATTTTAAATAAATATAATTGCGGCGATAGCTTTGAAAAATAGCGTGAGAATGCTTTCCTTTCTAAAAATATATATATATATATATATTTATGGCGTCATGGCGTCATGGCGTCATGTTGAATCTGAAATTTTGAATTTATCCCTTTAAGCAGCCATAACTATGACGCCATGTTGAATTGCGCATATATGCCACACGCTTTTCGAAAGCTCTTTTCAAGACGAACATTTTCCGCCCTTAAAATTCGTCCATACCAATTTTGGACAGATGGGGGGTAAAAGTGACGTGGATTGTCCCATATATAAGAATAAACAAAAAATTTCATGACATATTATAATATTCTGTTTTCTAATTAACATTTTCTTATTAATCGTATTATATTTTTTTACAGAGAATTGCTATGAAGAGAACAAAAATGCGCAGAAACAATATACTACTTCAAGAAAATTGCGAGAATTACATGTGGTTTTACACAAGATAGATGAACCATTAAAAAAACGTTACAGAAGTAACCGAATTTAAATTCCGTCAGGTAATGCTATTGTTGCTTAGCACTTTGTAATACTTTATACTCAGACATAACAAGTAATAAGTATATTACAGTAACAAGTATATTACAGTTAACAAGTAATAAGTATATTACAGTAAGTTTCATACATGTCTATGGACAATACCCTTAACATTCTTTCCTCTTTTTCTTACAGATGATTCATTCACATATGAGCCGCCAGGAGATGATTATAGATATTTGTATAAGGATAACAACAATACTCATAAAGAAGACCTTCCATTTCATTATTATTAACTAGGATTTCCAAAATCCTAACGTGTCAGGAGCAAAACCTTCCGAAGAAAACTGCACGGTGTATCTTACTAATGAATGAACACGTTTTCATACCATGTGGTCATCTTGCTTGTTGCATTGAATGCATTGAAAAATTAGGAAGAAATCGAGGTCCGATTTGCAATACTACTTATGAAAACTCTTTGAGTTAGAAGACTATAAGAATTGTCTTTGAGTCAAGCAATATTTTTTTGTTTACAAACACTGCTGTCTATTAATTTTAGAACAGAAAACGCTTTATTATTTTTATTTACTCTGTTTTGAAAATAAATTGACTCATATTTCTTACATTATTTAGAATGTATCTTACAATTCTTACATATCTGTATGTGCAATATTGCTTTAACTGCATCTGAAATATCCACTTATAATTCGAATTTTACAGGCAAAGTTATGCACTATGAAGTGCCGATATATAATAAGTTTACAAATTGTGTAATGCAGATATTTTTTATTCTAAACAAAAAAATGGAAACAGATAAATATACCAAAGCCAAATGTTAATGTTACATGTAACTTATTGCTATAATCATGCATGGTTTTCTTTGAAATTAATTGTTTTCTAAATTTAGCTATAAATCAGTTATAACAAGACATTTTGCACTTTTTATGATTTGTTGTAATAATTAATATCTTTCAAAATGCCTGATTATGGAAACTATAGTTCCTAATTAAACTAATCATAATTAGTATACGTAAGTTCTCTGTTACCAAACATGGGCATTTTATTTTATATACCAAAGATTTATAATAAGGAAAATATTTTGATAACTATTTCTTTAAATATTGTTACATATAATACAATACCCTGCGATTACATGCGATTTTCTTTTATAACGTTTTATCGGAAAGATAACACTGCATATTATAATACTTCGTATTTGATTTAAAATGTTTAGTATAAGTATTGTTATACCGCTATATTGCGCTGAAGGCAGGTATAAAATAAAAATTGCGAATTTATGATACTAAAGATATTTTGATAAATATTTCTTTTAATATTGTTACGTATTTTACAATGCGCTGTGATTTTATGCGATTTTCTTTAGTAACGTTTTATCGAAAAGACAACACTGTGTATTACAATTCTTTGTATTTGATTACAAATGTTTAGTATAAGTATTGTTATACTGCTATATTGCGCAGAAGGCAAATATGAAATAAAAATTGCGCAAATTGCGGATTTATGATACACAAGATATTATAATAATTATATTTTTAATATTGTTACGTATAGTACAATGCGCTGTGATTATATGCGATTTTTTTTGTAACGTTTTATTAAACATAAATAGAGTTTGTAACTTTTATTTCCGTACATAAATCTTAATGTGTTATGTAATTTTTTATTCCTTTTTATTCTTATTCTTACCCATATACTATGAATCACTTCTGATTCCAAAGAACATTGCCAACATGTAAAAATGGTGAAAACTATTGCAATTTTTGACCCGAGTATTCTCAATCACTCAATCATATGTCGCGCATTTTCGTGCCCAAGTGAACAGGCCGCGCATTTTCGTGTCTAAGTGAACAGGCCGCGCATTTTCGTGTCCAAGTGAACAGGTCGCGAATTCTCATGTCCAACTGCACAGGCCGCGCATTTTCGTGTGCAAGTGAACAGGTCGCGCAGTCTCGTGTCCAAGTGAACAGGCCGCGTATTTTTGTGTCCAAGTGAACCGTGTCCAAATAAACCATGTCTAAATGAACGGTGTCTAAACGAACCGTATCCAATTCGCCGTGTCCAAACAAACGGTGTCCAATTCACCGTGTCCAAATGAGCCGTGTCCAAATGAGCCGTGTCCAAATAAACCGTGTCCAAATAAACCGTGTCCAAATGAACCGTGTCCAAATGAACCGTGTCTAAATGAACGGTGTCCAAATGAACCGTGTCCATATAAACGGTGTCCATTTGATCGTGTCCAAAATGACCGTGTCCAAATGAACGGTGTACAAGTGCACCT
>NW_020227484.1:0-4134 GCF_003070985.1 Temnothorax curvispinosus
GCGTGGACTCGATTTTCCTAGTCAGGACTCGTTTTCTGCCTCGATTTCCAAATTTTCTGTCAACAGTGCATGAAGGCATTCGGTGGTCTTTCCAGGATCGAGGACGTTTGGCGCATTGTTGGTATCGCTCCGGTTGACAGTTGTCCCTTGAAGTTTGAAGCAGCTATCCTGGTTTATTCTTTTATCAACCTGTTTACGCACTCTCAGCTACCGCGTAGACTACGACGTGGGAATTTAAAGTCTGTCAAATAATACTTGCCAATAACTTTATCTGTTTTGTCCGCCAGTTCGACGACCATCGGCCCTAAGATTCTTTTAACAAACGCGGGCCCTATATATCGGTGTGCGAATTTCGCGGAATAACTTTCAGCTTTATTACTCAGCTTTTTGTTAGGGTAGTAAACTTCTGTCCCTAATTTTACGTTAACTGATTTGTCACTGTTAGCCTTGGCAAGGTGTCTTTTTGCATAAGATTTTAATAGACTTTCGATTTTATGACGGAATTCGTCGATTCTACTCAATCTCTTGACCCAATAATCCACTGAATCGTCCATCGGTTGTTGAGAGCTTCTTGCGACGGTTTCGTTCATGTTCTTAAATACCGCTTCACGACCGTGGTTTAAGTAGAATGGTGAAACTCTACTACCCGCATGGGGCACGGTGTTGTATGCAAATTGAATTTTCGATAACTGTTCATCCCACTCGTTATGTTTCTCATTTATGAACGCGGCTATCATAGGTTTTATTGTTCGATTGACCCGTCCGACCGGGTTTGCTTGAGGGTGATTTAACGGTGTAGTAATATGCTCTATCCGTCGGGCTTCTAGAAAGGCTTTGACATCTTTATTAATATATTTGGCTCCGTTATCAGTAATAATAGATTTTGGAGCACCCCAGCGATCGAAAAGGGTGTCCAAGGACTTAACAATAAGTTTACCTGTTCTATGCCGCAAAGGAAATAGCTCGATATATCTAGTGTATAAATCCTGGACTACCATGACATTAAAATTACCTCTTTTTGTTCGCGTTTGCGAGACAACGGTGTCAATAGACAACTGAGCCCACGGGCTTTGTAATGGCCTTGTCATCAACGGGCCCTTTATAGGGTTCTGGTTGTATTTAACTTTAAGGCAAGTCTCGCACTCTTCGACGTAAGTTTTAACATCCTGCGACATACCGGGCCAATAGTAATTTTGTCTAATTCTATCTAACGTTTTATCTCTGCCTAAGTGTCCAGCTTGCGGTGTGTCATGGTTTTCGCGTAGGATCATTAGTACGTCATCCGGTTTTACAACCCTTTTCCATGGATGTTCATCATCTATAATAGCTTTTTCATAGTCGGGTCGATAGTACAATAGCTCGCCGTTTTCTATTTTCCATTCGGTGAATCTGTCTGGTTGTGCACGTACTAATTTGAATTTTGTCTGGTACCAGTCTTGATCACAAATTGAGTTTACTTGAAGTCTATTTCGGATCGTCTCCTCAATCACTTCCTCCCAGCCGAAGGAGTCAACGTCAATATCGAACATCCGTGATAATGCATCAGGCGCTTCGTTCATCGTACCGCGTCTATGTTCGACTGTCATATCATGCTGATATAAGTAGATCGCCCATCTGGCAAGTCGACCCACAAGATTCTTCAGTCCGTGCAGCCACTGTAACGCTTGGTGATCCGTGACGACCTTGAATGGCATGCCTTCCAGATAACACCGTAGTTTTTCGACAGATCAAACGACGGCTAAGCACTCCTTTTCGGTTGTTGTGTAATGTAGTTCTGGGCCTCTTAACGGACGACTCAAAACTTCTATGAGATTTTCCTTACGGGTATCGGGATCTAGTTGTACCAGTATTGCTCCTAAGCCGAAGTCGCTAGCATCCGTATATAAGATAAATGGTTGTCCCGGTATTGGGACATACAATCGCGGCGCGTTAGCTAGAGCCCTTTTGACTTTGTTGAAGGCTTCCTGTTCAACCTCAGTCCATTTCCAAGGTACTTTCGGACTGGTCAGTTTATTTAAAGGTCCCTGTATCCTTGCAACGTTTCTCAGGTGCCTATGGTACCAATTCACGAGGCCGTTAAACTGACGTAGCTGAGTCCTATCCTTCGGTACGGGAAAGTCGAGAATTGGTTGAATCTTCTCTGGGTTCGGCTTCATGCCGAATTCATCAATAATATAGCCTAGGAACTTGACTTCTTTGCAAGCGAAGCTGCTCTTTTCTCTATTAATTACTAACTTTGTCTCGCGGAGCACTTCAAAAACCAACGACAACAAGGCCATATGTTCGTCGAGGTCTTGGCTAAGAACTATCCAGTCATCAAAGTAGGTAAACACCTGATCAGCCCATTTATTTGGTAATTTTCGTTCTGCAATTAATTCCTTAAGACGTCTTTTTAAGGTATCCATTAACCGTTGAAAAGTTGACGGCGCGCCTGTAAGACCATAAGGCATTCTAAGCCACTCTAACAGTCCTTTACCCTCAACAACAAACGCAGTATATTTTCGGCTATTTTCGTCCATGGGAATCTGGTGAAAGGCCTCACTCATATCCAAGGTCGAGATGAGTTTAGCCTGATGTAGTTGTGACAAAATTGATCTCATGTTGTGCAAGGGATAAACAGGTTTCTTGGTTTGACGATTAACAGGTTGATAATTTATACAAAGCCTAAGTCCGCCATTAGCTTTTGGAGCAACAACAGGTGAGCAAGCCCACTCACTATTGCTCCAGGTGATATAGCTTTTCTTCAACAATCTATCCGTCTCTTCGCTGATGAATTTACGGATGACCTCACTTCGTCGGTATGGCTTCTGACGATGCGGCGTGGGATCATTTAATTCAATCACATGTTTGATGAGGTCAGTTTTGCCGGTGGACTTCTCATCAAGTTTTACGAATTCGGCGTCTAAGAATTCTTTCAGCCTCTGAGCCTGGTTTACGGTAAGAGTCTGTAGCTCAGTAGGAAAAATAAAACGATGAGACAATGGAAAAGTGTAATTACTACCGGCTAAATTCCATGTCCGGGAAAATGGATCGACGATTACTTTAAATGTTAGCCAGAAGTCCATGCCGAGGATTAGGTCACCTGACAATCCTGGAAGTACGCTGAACCACTGGGGACCGTAAACGTCGCCAATATCGATTACAAAACTGGTACCACCCAGAGTTCTAACTACAGACTGATCGCCAAGTCGCACACCCATCTTTGACGAAGTGTCGGGCATTATTTCCTGGATCTGAAAAGTTTTGACACGTTGATAAGCCGATTCACTCAAGAAAGACCTTTCACTGCCGCTATCTATAATTCCGCGAATTTTTTCTCCAAAGATGGAAATTTCGACGGGTATTTTTACAACTTTTGTTGGTTCTTTAACTTTAACATCATAATAGATTCGTCTTTGAGTTAAACGATGAATAGCATGTGGCGGCAGACAGGAAGGCCTCCAGTTTCTCAATGTGTTGTGATCCGGGACTTGAGTAGTAACAGCGAGGTCAGTAGTGTCAGTGGGTTCGTCTGTGATTGATGACAAATGAAGAGATTTGTCAGACGATATTAGTTTATTCTGGTCAATCAGTTCGATTTCTTCATCGGACATCTCTGATTCATCTTCAGATTCATCCAAGACATTTAACCTAATGGACGGCGTGGTTCCTGCTTCAATGTTATCGACCTCTAAACAAGTTGTATTGCTTGACTTGTCCAGATTTTTAACCTGTTCTATGTTAATCGTTTCCTTGTTAGGTGTAACTTTAGTTGTTGATCTTGTTTCTTCTAATACCTCGTGTGGGCCTTTGGTGCTAACAACCCGAGGTGTGGTTATTGCGGGCTCGGTCCGTTTCCCTGTTTCGGGCAATTTAGACTGTCATGACCGATGTCTCGGCAACCAAGACACACCACCTGTCGACTAGCAGTACAGAAGCGTGTGGCGTGCCCCTTTTGTCCACAGTTATAACAGAACATTTTACTTTGATCGTAAGGTCCTCTTGAATAACTGCTTGTTGGCTGTTCCGTCCGTGAGGTCGCAGGATTAGTTTGTTTGTCGGTCTTATCAAAACGCTCTAAGTTCTGCTCGAGCCTGTGTCGAACCAGAGTTTTAGAGCCCTGAGGTTCCTGATGCTTCTTTGGTTTGCTTGGAA
>NW_020227484.1:4144-6274 GCF_003070985.1 Temnothorax curvispinosus
TTCGGTGACACGGTATTTCTCTGCGCATAGTCTTGAATATTACGTGCGCGATTGAATTCATCCTCGTCGCTAGAGTCGCTAGATCTCCAGGACAGGGTACTCCTTCTCGAAAAAGCTAACCCTCGGTCATCTCGGGGCTGACCCGGGGCAGAGCAATCCCTTCGCTCATATGACGCGCCGGGAAAACAACCGTGTCGATCACACGCGTCGTAATACAGTAAACCTCGCTGAGCGCACGGGGGCTCGGCCGCAGTCGAGCTTCGCAACATTGATTGATAATCATTAGTTCGAAAATGTACTCGGCGTATTTCCCCTTCGATTGAACCTCTTTCACCGGATGGAGCATTCTGTCGTGAGTTTATTTCGTTATTTGAAATAACTTGAATAATTTTATGTGCATTGAGGTCTTTATATGGAACGAATGCTCCTGAGGGATTAGATGGTTCTTTTCGAAATAAAGGGATTTCGCGACGCCTAATTGGCTGTAAGTTAACGGTATTTGTTTCGTCAGCTTCGTCATTGCCTAAGTATTCTGGTATAGAATTTTGTCTGTTGGCTTCCCCTTCAGACGCAAGATTAACCCGCGGAAATTTTTCGTTGGAAATATTTTGTCTGCCCAAATCTACATCATTACTGGCATTTTGAGTTCTCAATAAGTGGTTGAATCTCTCCATCAGAAGATCAACCGTTTCCTTCATAGACTCAATTGCGGTTAATCGACCGTCCATGGCGTCTAAACGGGAACAGACAGTTCCTAAAATATTGGCGACCGGTGAAATTCGTGGTATTGTTCCTATAGGAGGGGTAGGTGTTCTGATGTAACCCCTGCCCCTCCCGACAGACGGAGGAATATTTACAGTATTTACGGTATTCGCCCTAACTGAAACGCTCGCGTTCGTATTCGGGTTGTCGGCTTCTACAATTGTTTCGCTTTCAATCGGAAGATTACTATCCGCCATATTTTCATTTGCTTGACCTAATGATACAGTTTGATTTAGAGTGTCTAAGGACGGAGTAGTATCTTCCGTTTGCCGATTTTGATTTTTATTAGGCTTCCTCCTGGGCGGCGAGATAAACATCAAAGTCATCCTTTACTGAGCCGATGCCTTAATCTGATAAGGCTTTATTTAATAAAATTTTATAGTGCTAGATGTGCACTTTGCGGTGTAATCCACGAATAATAACTAATCAACCACGGAGGCAAGACTCGTCTTACCTAAAAAATTAATTTATCAATAATCAGTAAATATCATTATGAATAATGAATCATGTTCATGGAATCCATAAATAAATTATACAGTATCAATAACAATGACCGACACGAACCAGGGCAAGGGAACGGGCTTGGAAAAATTAGCGGGGAAAGAAGACCCTGTTGAGCTTGACTCTAGTCTGGCACTGTAAGAGCTTAGTTCCCCAAAATTTAAATAAGCCGCAAAATCAGAGCAAGATCTAATCAGCCATTGCAAGATATATTGATAAACTGTCATAAATTAGGGCAAGACCTTCATTTAGACAAAATTAATAAACGCATAATTAATAATAAATGTAATTTACATATTGTCATGAATCAGGGCAAGACCTTCATTCAGACGAAATTAATATAAACACATAATTAATAAATAAATTTAGTTTACGTAACCGTAATAAATAAAGAAATAAATAAACAAATAATTAAATAAATACATGGGCATAGAATTCAACAATATATAATAAATTTGCCCAAGGACATATCCATTTTAATTATTTCATTATAACTTATCAATTAATTTTGTCACATATATTCCGTACGAATATTTCAGGAAATATTTAAATGTATACAATAATAATCTATTCGAATATCAACTAGAAGGAAATAGAAAGGAATTTAATAACAGCGACTTAATACGAGGTAAGCCACATATAAGAAAATGTACACAAACAGACCTGAATATCGGCGCAATAAACACCTCTGTTGCTATACGCGTTCGAGTACATTCCTGAGGGCTTGATTACAGCCACGAAATTTCGCTTAATATTCCATTCATTTTCTTTACTCTTATTAACAGAAATTCTATTTTATTTACAAAAATTTCCAACGGGTCCCACGTTGGGCGCCAAATGAGACAGGACCTATTCTTTCCAATAACT
>NW_020227485.1:0-1485 GCF_003070985.1 Temnothorax curvispinosus
GATGTTGTCTTGATTGACTCTGGAATTGCTTCCGCTGCTTCCTCTGATGGTCGCGATGGTCGCCTGGCAGTGTCCTCGAATCGGATCACGCGGGAGTATTAACGGCGATCGATCGCGAGGCCTCACGCCACTCTGACACGCTTGGCTCTAGAACACCGTGACCGCCGGGGCACGAAGCCCTCGGGGCACGCGCTCCGCCTAACCGAGTAAGTAAGGAAACGATGAAAGTAGTGGTATTTCACCGGCGATGTTGCCATCTCCCACTTATGCTACACCTCTCATGTCTCCTTGCAGTGCTAGACTAGAGTCAAGCTCAACAGGGTTTTCTTTCCCCGCTAATTTTTCCAAGCCCGTTCCCTTGGCAGTGGTTTCGCTAGATAGTAGATAGGGACAGTGGGAATCTCGTTAATCCATTCATGCGCGTCACTAATTAGATGACGAGGCATTTGGCTACTATAATGAGAGTCATAGTTACGACCGCACCGGGGGGTCTGGGGGGGGCGGTTAGCCCCCTCAGAATTTTCCCCGTGGTCGGAGTGCGATCTACGTCAGCGGTACTTCCCTTCACGCTAGAATCAGAGTCGACACCGGGGATTTCCCCCTTACAGAGCCCATACCTGACGATTACGTACTCCCGGACAAGCCGACCCTTCAAACGTAGGGGTACGGTTTCCCGTAACGCACTCATGACTCACTATTGTACCTGTGGTGTTCCCCAGGTAGCAGGGTACCTACAGCGGGCGTGATCTACTCGGATTAGATTAGCCCAACTGACAGGGTTGGGGTGCCATAGCACCCCCATTATAGGTAATGCGCAACATGAGCTTCATAGCGTGACCCACACTAGGCCCTCCATGCCGCTCACTCGGCTATGCGAATCCTCTGCCACTACGAGTCCGACACCATCTGGTAGGGCACCGGTAGCCTCCCGACGGGGCTCCCTACCCTCGTAGTACTCGTGTCGAGCGATCTTAGCTCACGTTTGACGAGTCGCCGTCGCTAGTGCTCTGCCACCAGCTACCACGTAATCGCACGAGTCACCCCGTACTATTAACGCGTCGCTCATCGGTTGCCCGGGGATCCGGGATTCGGCAGCAGTCGACGCGCCTTAGGAATATACGGCACGTGGTGCGCCATATACCCCGCTCGTATTGGGCACCTCCCACGCACGAGCACGCTGCGCTCGCCTCGCGAAACGCTACCCTGTTCAGTACTACCGGCTGCATCTGTTACCCAGCTGATAGGACCTGGGATTGGGCAGCAGCCCAGCAGTTTTATGGGTAAAGGGCACAGGGTGCACCGTTTACCCGCGTTTGCTTGAATTTCTTCACGTTGACATTCAGAGCACTGGGCAGAAATCACATTGCGTCAACACCCGCGAGGGCCATCGCAAAGCGGCCAAGTCCGCGTGTTGGGCTATCTAGGGCCGATGGTCCTAGTTACAAACAATCTCATTACAACCAGGAATCAACAAATTTATTTTTG
>NW_020227486.1:0-7356 GCF_003070985.1 Temnothorax curvispinosus
TTCGTGGAATTGTTGATATTAATATTATCATCTAACGTTTCATAACTATTGCTATTATTACAGGAAAATGTTACGTTAAGGTTTACAGCCTTTACTTTCGTTTTACTATGCTTATCACAGTCATTGGAAAATATCATGGCATTATCAGACTCAGCATGTATCATAGGATTATTAGCGTTACTTTCCTCACCGTGGCCAATTCTATTATCAAGAGAAGATATCACATTATTGTCCAAATCAATGCCGTTACTCAAACTGTTGGTATTGATACAGTCCATATTAGTAGTGCAAATATCTCGCTGTGGTATTTCTGTAGTTACGGTAAGAAATAAGAACATATGTAAATCTGTAGTAGATAATAAAAATGCAATCCAGTATACAATTTCAAAACCATTGTACGTAATAAAATTTTAGGCCCAAAGCACAACGACTATGACAGTCATAGTCGTTGACGTAAAGGCCATTGCACGTAACAAAGTTTTAGTCGTAATCGTAAGGCTATAAGAAAATAGACCAATTCTTCGAGCGCGAGGAGAATAATCGATTGTAATTGGTTTATTTTTTTACGGCCTTACGATTATGGCTAAATCTTTGTTACGTGCAATGGCCTTAAGTAACGCACAAACTTTGGCGTATCCTGATCTGTCAGGTCGGGGACTACGTCGTCGTTACATCATGTTACCCTGATAGCACAGTGTCAGTTGGTGCCGTCATGATGCCGTCGTGGTGCTGTTAATATACACGAATTTCGTGCATATTAACAGCACCACGACGGCATTATGACGGCACCAACTGACACTGTGCTATCAGGGTATGTGCTCTGGTCCATGTCGTAACCGTAAGAAGGGCCGTAAGAAAATTAACCAATCAGTTAACTCTAGAATCCATGACTCATTTTTTTGACCTTCTAATCCATGACTGGGGGCAATATCGACCCCACGCTTTATTTGATCGTAAAACCGGTCCTACAGAAATAAAGGGCCTTTAAACCTACATAAATTTCTTCGTTTTTTAATAACGAAGAGAATGGTATACGGTAAATTTAATTTTACTCAAGTTTAGTTAGTGAAAAATCCATTTAAAGACTGAAAAACGCAGAAAATCAGCAAAAACCTCTTTTTTTAAACAAAAATTTGTATCTTTTTTTGTAATCAACCGATTTTAAAAATTCAAACGGGGTTTTAAAGAGGACACATTAGACTATTAAAAAAAAATTGTCATCGCTATGTTCTGTTCAAAAAGTATATTTATTTGGGACTATAAAGATGAAGAAATTCGCAAAGTTGAAATACGGAAAAAGTCGATGAAAAAACCATAAAAAATTGTATTTTAAGTATTATTTCATTTTTATTTGATACAAAATAGTAAAAAATATGAAAAAAATGAAACATTATATCGCCCAGCCATTTTCTGCGAAATGTCAATCTTCTATAGGCAACGGGATTTTTACCGACTAAATTGTGTGATATTTCGTCTTAAATAATATTTATGACTATTTATGCTCAGATTACGTAATAATACATGATATATATTGATTCTAGCAAAAAAATAAAATTAGCTTACCGTGACGAAACTCAAACGGCAAGTCACGACTGGGGTCGATATCGACCCCACGCCCGCTTTGCGACTGTGCTACTTCACTGCTAGCGAACAACTAACGCTGCGCCCGACATAACCCTACTTTTAGAAAGTTGAAATGAATTATGGTTCAGGTCCTGAGTCGATAATGTCACTCGCTAGCTCAGGAGCGTAGTTCAAAGTTCGCCTGGGGTCGAAATCGACCCCAGTCATGGATTCTAGGGTTAATTATTTTTCTTGCAATTAAAAAAGAATCCATTGTGATTAGTCAATTCTTTTACGGCCTTACGGTTATGACTAAAATTTTGTTATATGCAATGGCCTTAAGGGAGAGAGTCTCGTGTAACACGCTAAAAAGTAAAGTAATTTTTGGAATTTTTTTTTTGAAAAATCAATGCGACGGATTTTTTTCAAACTTTTAGAGTATTTTATTATACATTTCAAAAATTAAAAAACATTTTTTTTTTTGTAAAAAATAACAGTTGTGTTAAGAACTATGGAGGTTACAAGGCCGCGGTTTTGTCGCCGGAGTTGTAAATCGGCGTGCGTTATAGCGCCTGTTGTACTCGCCTAAAACAAAAATAAAAAAGAATGTTCTTATTCTTTATAAAATTACGTCGTCGATGAGCCTAAAAAAGAAGGTAAAAGTGAAAAATTAAGGAAAACGGCGGGACTTAAAAAAACAATTTTTTTGTCAAAATTGCAATTTTTTGAAGTCTCGTCGTTTCCTTAATTTTTCAGTTTTACCTTTTTTTTAGGTTCATCGACGACGTAATTTTATAGAAAATAAGAAAATTTTTTTAATTTTTGTTTCAGGCGAGTACAACAGGCGTTATAACGTCCGCCGATTTACAACTCTGGCGACGAAACCGCGGCCTCGTAACCTCCATAATTCTTAACACAACTGTTATTTTTTAACAAAAAAAATTTTTTATTTCTTGACATGTATAATAAAATACTGTAAAAGTTTGAAAAAGATCGCATTGATTCTTCAAAAAAAAAATTTCAAAAGTTACCTTACTTTTTAGCATGTTACACGAGACTTCCCCCTAAAACTACTTACACTACTAACAGTACTTAACACTACTTACTGTTGTTATTGGCCACTAATTTTACATTTTCCAAAACAATACATGGATTATTTGTATTTAAGTTTTTAGCAACTTCAGAAAGATGGACTTTATTTTCTGTAAAAATAGAATATTTAATTTCAATTATTTCATAAGAAACTAGAAAGAAGTATAAAAGGTCCGAAGTATTTGAGGGAGTTACACATGGGGAAAGGCAATTCAGGGAATAATATTAAAGCATTACTAAAAGTAAGATGTGGAAACATGGAGGATGAGAATAAATATTAATTAGAGGAGGAGAAGGAGACAGTGTGTTTTGCAGACAAGGATATGATCAAAGATTGGTTTAAGATTTTAGATAAAAATTATGTAGAAATAATTAATAGGATATGGAATGATGTGTTAGATAGTACAAAATGTTACTTACTATTTTGTGCAATTACACGTAAAAAACATTTTTTTTTACGATTTCTGTCACATTTAACAGTCATTTTCCTCAATTTTTTACTTCTCACGTGATATTTATGGTGATTGCATACAAATAACACATATTTTGCCATTTTTTTTACACTGAAATGAATTTTTACACTAAATGAATCTTCAACGAAGCAATCCAGGTTTCAGTAGGTTTTAATAGGTTGAAACAAATGAACTACGTTAACGGTTTGATTCTTGCACAGGACGCGCCAATACTAGAGAATAAAGGTGGGTTTTCATGGGCAGTAAAATGCAGCAGCAGCGAGTAGGGACTTTAAGCCAGTGGCACACGGTGCATGTTTTTTCCTGCTGAATCGCTTGCAATCTAGTAAATTACTATAATTGCACCACTCAGCACTCAAGATTTTTAATAATTTACTAGATCGCAAGCAATCCAGCAGGAAAACATCTCCGTATGCCGCTGGCTTTTTATTCTCGACAAATATCGCATACGATATTTTAGGAATGTCAGAAAATCACACTTTGCAAGTGTGCTATTGGTTGCAGAGTGTGATATTCATCGTATGCGATATTTTTCAAGAATAGAGCCCCAGTTTAGTAATTTCTAATTAAAGTCATTAATCAACACATTGAACGCATACTACAAATACGGCCAATTGTTTTATTTGCTACTAATACTACGTTTACGCGAGCGTTACTTCTGTAATAACTTACGATAATTTACTCGTTTACGCGGAGTAAATTATCGTAAGTTACTACAAAATTTCGTTTACGCGAAGGAATTATCGTAGTTACTACAAAAATAACGCTCGCATAAACGTAATATAAGATAATATTACCACAAAATCTCATAAATACATATACTACGTTTACGCGAGCGTTACTTCTGTAGTAACTTACGATAATTTACTCGTTTACGCGGAGTAAATTATCGTAAGTTACTACAAAATCCCGTTTACGCAAAGGAAAATCCCGTTTACGCGAAGGAATTATCGTTACTACAAAAGCAACGATCGCGTAAACGTAGTAATAAAGTTTTTCACAAGATAAAGGAAGTATAACTACTTCATGAAATTGTTCGAGTAACTCTAGCAAACGAAACATAATACCAAAAAGCAGACATTTTTATAATATTTCTGATATATATATTGCTAGCATTATTTGCTGCCAATTCAATATTACGTTACGAAACTGTTACTACGTTTACGCGAGCGTTATGTAATAAGCGTTTATGTAACAACTTGTGATTTTTCAATGAGCGTAAACGAGTGGTCTCTAGCAGAAAGAGATCCGCAGAAGATCTACAGAGAGATTTACGCAGAATGAATAATCAAAAGTTATACATAAGGGTCTCTGGAAGCATCACCCGTTTACGCGGAGTGAATTATCGTAAGTTATGATTTGTTATAATTTGAGTAAGTTATTTGAACAATTTACTCACATCCAGCTCTTCCAAAATTTCTTCCGCGTCTGCAGCAGTTTTAGGCGATTTTTTTAATCGCTTGTTTAACTTATCCAACCAATCACTTTCCTGTGCCACTAAAGCACGAAATTCCCCGTACTCATAACTAACATTTTGTAAATGTCTATAGCGTTTGTATATACGATCTGTAATATCTGTCCATCGTGCATTTAAGAAAGTGAAGCGTCTACCAAGTTCTTGAACGGATGATTCTTCTGAACTTAATAGTTTATCATTTCCCATTTCGTTCAAGTTTCTAAATTCTTCTACTCGTTTGTCAATGTTGTCTTTCAGCGCTTGATATCGACCACGAACTTGAAACAGCTCAACTGAAGATGTTATTCTTGACTCTATTGGTATCTCCTTTTCTAAACTTGACAGCCACTTTGTAAAATCTTCTATACCATTAATAATCTAACGAAAACAAAATTATTATGCAACAAAAAATATTTATATTATTATTTATAAAGATTATGTATACTTACGTTATCATTTTTCTTTAAAGTACTCTTATATTTGTCGTTTAAACTTTTAGCTTTGTTAACAATTGTGTTCCATTTATATGTTACTACTTCCAATTTGCTGTTTAACAGGCTTGCAAAATTAGGTTCAGATTTTTTGAATATTCTATTTGCTAATAATCGAAGTGCTTCTAATTGGGGTTTTGTTTTATCTATTTTTCGAGAAAACAAACGAATTTGCTCTAATTTATGCTCTATTTTTTTGACATTATCCATAATATCTTTAGATAAATTTTCTAGATACAATAACGATTTTTCCAACCAAGATTCAAGAGTAAAAAGTTCAGTATTAAACGTTTGCAAAATTGTGATATCTGAAACATGCATTATATTAATAAATTTCTTATGAAGACATAACATAACATAAATATAATAACTAGATAAAAAACAAGCACTTTTGCATTATATTACACGTATTTTATTTTCTATTTACTTTTGGTAAGAGTCTGTTGTTCCTCTTCCAAAATGATAAGAATATCACTCCATTTAGTATTTACATCTTGCAATTCATCTTTAAGTCGCTGTCCTGAAGAATTATCATTTATCTTCGCTATTAAATCTTGTCCAGTAGAGTTAACATATTTGAAAGTTTCTTCCTGTTCTTTTAACGAGCTTTGTGTATCTTTAAATCTTTTTATTTGCTCTTCCATAATTTTCTCATCTAATATAATTATATGTTCTGACAATAGAACACTTTCCACATTTAATAATGTAATGATTAATATAAACGATATCAGATTGGTGACTGCCTTAATGTATTTTTTAGGCGGTGTTCGATTAATGGCATTAATTATTTCAGTCAATCGTTCGGATAACCTGAATGTTATGTTCTATTAAGCAACACATCAAATTTATAATATGTGTATATGTATATATTTACAATAATACTTACGTTGCATACAAATTCTCCCACTTAGTCAAAAAAGTTTTTACGTCTGTGTCCATATTACTAGTTTCTGTAACAGCAACTTGATTTTCTGACAATTCTTTTGCTTTTTCAAGTATTTTTCTTATGCGCTCATCATGGGATTTCATTGATTTCATTTTAACCTGAATAAAATGTTTTAAGATTAAGATTAAAATAGCGTACATTCATATTAAAAATTAAATTATATTAAAGGCAATATTTTAGCTTACCCTAAATGGTTCTTGATTGTTTTCTTTATTTGTATCAAACCACTTGGTGTAACTTTCCAACATCAAATTTAGACTAGCTAGTTCAGTCCGGAATTTCTTTACTTCCTCCAGATAATCTATGCGTCTTTTTATCTCATGAAGACGATTATTTGTCGCTGTCCAACAATTTTGTATGTCTTTAATCTTGGATTCTTCTTCTTCGATGGACTCGTTCGCATTTTTTAACTCATCGATAAGTCGTTTACCAATTTCAAGAACTTTATCATATTCATTTTTATGCGAATCCATATCTGTAAGAGTATCTTCATAGACAACTTTCTTCTCTTCCACGCTTAATTCGTCAAACACTCCTTCCGAACGGCCGATTTCTAAATCGACGTAATCCAACCATTTATATAGTCGAAGTAATGCCGATTTGAACTCATGTTTAGTAGTATTATCAACACGCTGTTTCTTTGAATCACTATGTGGTGTTGACTGAAAATAAAAGTATTTTATTAGTCACGAAAACCGAATACAAAAAATATTGAGAATAATAAGAAAATATATACTGTTGCAGTAATCTCTTCTTTATATGCTATACTTGTTATCGTTTCGGACATCCATTTGTTTTCTTTAATAGTTGTTATGTTTTCTTCAAATTTTAAATTAAACTCAAATCCAGAATTTGTTATCTAATGCGCAATATAAGAAAAATATATTATTTAAGAATTAAAGAACAAAATATATTTTAAATGTAATATTCTAAAATCTTAAATTACCCTTTGGGATTGTACTTCCATGATTTGTCCAACGGCTTCCCATCGATCTTGCAGATTTTTCATATTCTCCAAAATATCCGCGTATTCTAAAGACGAGCTGTTACCATCCTGAATTGATTCTTGTAGAGATGTTAATTTCTTCTGATTTATATCCATTTCTGCTTTAAGAACTTGCAATTTCTTTATTCTGTTTAATACTTCGCCAAATTTGGATGTCGGGTTAGCTTTCATTTGCTTTAGTGTAATTTCTGTTTTGTTCAACCATGCTATCAGCCTTTTGTAATCATCAGTAATATTTTGGCAAAACGTAGATAAAGATTCCAATCGCTGGCGTCGCGCCTCTTTCCACCGGCAGATGTGCAACAAATATTCAGAAAATTTCAGAATGA
>NW_020227487.1:0-2904 GCF_003070985.1 Temnothorax curvispinosus
ACAGTCTACATGTCAATCTAACCTCTTTGTGTATAGAGGTTAGATTGACATGTAGACTGTGCGTGTGTCTTGCGACTCGCGTTCTGCGTCTTATGTAGATAGGCCTTTATAAATATACTTTTTTCATAAATATATTTACGAACACAAAATTTCGTATAATGAGCCGACACTGGTTTCTGACATTCACCCGACATTATAAGAAATATTATATCATATATCCAATTCAAAATTTTATTACTCTTTTTAAACTGAATTTGTTTCTTAAGATGATTTTTGAAAAATTATAAATTTGCGCTGGTTGACATATGTAGACTAAATATAACACTAACATTAAATTAAGAAGTGGTCTACCACGTAAGGCAGTTGGCTCACGATCCAGAGGTCCCGAGTTCGAATCCCACCAAGGTAAGTGTGTTTTTATATGTGTTTTTAAATACGAGAAAATATTTATAATCATAGACTGGCGTCTTAAGAAACAAATTTAGTTAAAAAATAGTAATAAAATTTCGAAATAAATAATTTTTTTTTGTCGGGTGAATATTTGTTTATTATGGTTGTAACATCCATATATTATGGTTGCAACATCCATATAGTAGCTACCCTCACTAAGGTTAGGGCAACCATATGGAAACCATGTGGAAACCATAGGTCACTTCCAGAGTACTATGGTTTCCATAACCCTTTTGTATGGATGGGCGAAAATTAACAGCATTATTCTGTTGTAGCAACCGTAACTTTTTCTCCGTGCATTTTATCTTAAAAAAGGGCTTTATCATAGGAGTCGCCAAAATTCCTTTTAAGGGCTTTCATTTTAACGCAAGACGAAGCTTTTCACAAAGTTTCATCGAAATCGGAGGGGGGCCGTTTTCGGAACTTTATCCGGGGCGGCTACTGCCAGGAGGTCCTAATATAGGAAAAGATCCCGCCAGTTACGATACTGGATTTCTCTGCTTTTCGCCTCGCAGGGGGCCTGGTTATATGTTATAACTGGATGTATTTTAAATACGAGAAGCGCTTTCCATCATGCGCAGCATTGTCGCGAACTAATCGCCGATTGGTTGATGCGGATTCAATTTATATCATTGATATACGATAGAAAAGGAACCGATTTGCTGCCGTAAAGAAGATAATAAGTTGTATGTCAGAAAATCTTGATAAGAAACGATAGATGTATCAGTTTGATTGAGTCGTATAAATATCGACGAGATGTCTTTGTTTTAACCTTATAAAAACATACAAAGTAGAAGGCTTTTAAACGATTCAATTTATGTTATTGATATACAACAGAAAACGAACCGATTAGCTGCTGTACAGAAGATGATAAGTTGTATGTCGAAAAATCCTGATAAGAAACGATAGATGTGTTGGTTCGGTTAAATCATATAAATATCGATGAGATGTCTATCATTTTATTCTTATATATCCGTATTAATGCGGTAAAATTATTACTATAAATAACGATATATACTATATCATGTATATACGATTGATTCAGACCGGCAATAATTGTACATATAGAAAACGATTCATAACTATAAAATTTGTATAGTTATTTCCTTATTCGGATCTAAAATGATAGAAACTGATTTGATTCGATTAATGTTTTATCTGTCTTCTAAATATGCAACGATAGAACCGATAAAATACGATTAAAAATGATACAGATATAGCCGTTTTTAATTGTTTTCTATCGGAGATGGTTACCAGGGCAAACAAGTCAATTTTTCGTTTGCATATCCTTAGTTAAAAAATTATTAATAAATATCTAAATATTTTGGGAGGGGGGGGCAAATTTTACACCATAAAAAAGTAACGTTTCTGACGCGAGTCCTAAAGAAATGCACTTAAAATAGCAAAAGTGGCTAGATTTTCGTTTGCACATTCACAAGTGAACGCAGTGGTATAAAAGAGAGATAGGCTCAGTCAAGATCACACTTAATAATACTTTATTTATTAATAACTTTATAAGCGTGACGTCGTAAGACTGTTTTAACGTATATAATACCCAGTAAGCAAGAAACATTAAAATAACGTTTAGAAATATTGACTATACGTGTATTTTTTAAACGTTGTTTAATAATATTATACACATATTTGAAAAATATTATTTCGTAATATGATTTTTCTGAATGTTGTTAAAATATTTTAAGAACGTTACAGAAAATATTTTTCAAATGTTACTCTGACATTTATTTGAGATCAATGCAACAGTTCAAAATTCCTTGTGATTTGGACTTAGAAATACGTTGGTAGTATATTAATTTTTTGTTGTTATAATGTTATTGTTTTATATTGTGAGCAATAACGCTTATCGCGACAGCCATGATGCACATGATTATCCTACATACGATGCGTGAGTGCGTATACACGTGTGTGGATCGATCAGTCCGGAGTGCTCTTTTATTTACAGCATATTTATATATAAAGTAAGTAACTATTATATTCTAAAAGTTGTATATTAATGATAAGAACTCAATTAACCATACGTGCTATGAAAAGTAGCTGGCGATGCAGGATTCATTTTCCGATTTACAAGAGAGATTTACAGAAGAGAGGAAATATCAAATTTATCTACGTTCTATAATAGACTTTTGTCTTTGGACATCAAAAATATCATCAATGCTATTATTTTGATGGTACCAAACAGTGTAACTTTCTATAAAATAACCTCAAAATTTGGCAAAATATGTAAACTAAAAAAGTATAAAGCTGGTACAATATGCATGAAGACGATTTGTTGAAGAGAAGCTATAGTATTGTACGGCTAATACATCATCGTTTGCATATATCACTGAAAGAGTAATTTAGTATAAAATTATTATAAAGTTGATAGACGTAACAAACGATCAGTATAAACAAGACCAAAACTGACTATTTATTTCTATATTTTTTTCACATATATAT
>NW_020227488.1:0-1087 GCF_003070985.1 Temnothorax curvispinosus
CTTTTGGAACTTTAGCGTTTTCTTTAGCGCCGTACAGGTGTTGAATGGAAAGAACGTCCTCTAGAATAAGTTGAACGGGGAATGTCTTCTCAGGCACGAACGCGAACATCACCGAATCTTCGCGGAAGGTGTGCGGCAAGCCTAAAGCGTGACCGATCTCGTGCGTCAACGTCTGAAGTAAATTGTACGTCCCCGGGGAATTCTTAGTCAGCTGTATGTGCCACGTCTCCGCTTTGTCTACGTGCACCTCCGAGACGAAATTGGGGTCTCCGGTGGGAAAGAACGCGTGAGCGACATCTCCGTTAGGACCTCTGAACGCAGACGAACACGGTTCGTTTTGTCGGAAGTATAGCATTGCGTGACGCCCTTCACGAAACGATATCAAAATATCGGGATTCAGTGAATCGCGCTCGAACGTCAATGACGAATTCGCTGCCCACAGATCGAACGCGGCTCGGATCGTTTTCAAGATTATATTGTTGGCCAGATGAAAGTTTTATTTGAGATGTTTCCTCGGCCATTTGTCCGAAAGCGGAGCGAACGTGCGCTCCGAAATGTCCTCGACGCCGCATCGCGGTTTACCCATTCGATTCAGCGTCTTTTCGTTTAATTCGCCGTCGCCTGGTAGTCGATAGAATTCTTGAAACAGTGAGACGGCTCAATGTAACTCCTGCGTGGTGTTGTAGGACGATGAAAATCGCTGTGCACCGCTGTTATCCAGATACCCATATTTTTGCAGATAACTGATCGCAATCTCATTTTCACTCGATTTACAATTTACCGCGACGACGATAATAATCGCGCACGTAATTACGCGCGCGAGCGATATCGTCGAGAGATAACGATACGTTTCCCACCTCGACCCCTTGACCCTCGAGAAGCGATAAGCGTCACCGCCCGATCGAAGCGCGAGTGACCGACGTAACGAGCGATGCGTTCCTTTTTTTTTCAGCGATCGCGACGCGGTGGGAGGTCTCGGTAAAGGTGTTAATTCGTGAAAGATTGAAAATGAGCGTCGACAAAGCGAACGTGACGATTTCGCTTTGACGTTAGCGCCAATGATGAAGTTGCATTTGTATAATATCCA
>NW_020227489.1:0-3122 GCF_003070985.1 Temnothorax curvispinosus
TTCTCAACGAGTATGCTTGAAATCCATTTAAAAGTATTTATAAAAATTTAACAATTTTAATCGCACATGTATATAAATGTATCGGTGAAAATGACGTGCTTAATAAAATGTACAATGCCCAACGTATTACGCTTGGAATATTATCTTGCCACGACGTACGGATTATCTGAGGAAAAACTTTTTTATATTTGATGCAGAAATAAAAAGTTTAACCTGTAATCTCGATGCTGTCGGTAACGCCAGACAAATTGGAATCGATCACGTGTCGATTAGCGGATGGAGCAAACGTGCCGCTGCGGCGACACGCGGCGCACGTGTCCCTCCGTCAAATGTAGCTCGTTGTGCTTCGGCGAGACAAAATGATCTTTTTAATCATTCGTCTGTTTTTCGTTGTCCTCGCACGCGTCCGATGTAGACGCGGTCGACGTTACCGCGATATTTCGTACAGACATTTGTGCCCATTTTCCAAAAGCAAAATCAACAAGGACGGCCTCACGTAGCGGTAAACGCACATGGACAGAGTCGACGGCTTGCTTCAATGCTGCAATGTTTTCAACAGTTACGGAATACATTTGTGCAACGGGCTGTCTAACAAAATTCAAGATTAATTTAGATCGAACGCAATTAATGTTTTTGAGCTCTATGAGACAAAATGGTTCAAATTTAAAAACAATCTCACAATACGTTTATAATGTCAAACGTCTTTATCGTGTGAGGAAAAATTTAAATATATTCAAAATAAAACTGTTGCACAATAATAGAAAAAATTAACGTATGTGTGTGTGTGTGTGTGTGCTCGAATAAAAAGGTTTAAAATATTAAAGCAGAATATGCGAAAACTAAATAATGTTACTAAAACAGTTTGTTCGTCGGCAAAACTTTTGCAGATGGTAATTGCAATTGTGCTGTTGTTGATGAACCTTTCAAATGTTAAAAGACACACAGTGAACGTATACCGCTGGGGGCCATGGGTTCATTGCATTGGGGAACGGAGCTTTTGTGCGATTCTCCGTGTGCCAATAGAGTCTCGTCGAATGTAACACACGTGCTCAAGCACGTCAACGTCCGACGCGTACGACAAATGTTTTTTTGACAAGTCACACGATCCCTGTCAAGTATGGTCGAGACACGATTATCATGGCATATTATCACAGCGTAATAGACTTGAAAGAAAATGATACCGTCGGAAATATATTTTATTCGCGAAACAGCTCTTTTCGAACAATCGTCAATAAAACACTTTTGTCACGATCAAAATATCGACAAAAAATTAATATCTATTAGAAACATTTGTCGACAAATAATGAAAGCTATTTTGCAGAAAACACTGAATAAACTAGCAAAAATATTACATATTTCCCAATTTACATGTCGCCATTCACACTTGTCGTAAACATACGAAAGATATGGACGAGGAGAAATTTTTTTTTTTTTATCCTCGTTTGTAACGTGGGAATGTAAGAACATGTAAGTTCTTGGTAAGTAAGTTTTCATGGTACGCGAGACTCTAGATGGTCGTTCAATTTATCTACATTTACGGCTCGTGCTGATTTCGTTTGTAGAAAATGAAAAACATGGCGATACCTTGAAAGAAAAGGAGCGGATCCGTTGTCGAGTGACAAATCAATGACAAAAGTCCGAACTGTGTCGAAAGTGTATATGCCAAATACAATAGTAGAATCCTCCCCAGATTGGCAGTGTAAAGAGAGACGATGCTGGGAGTAACAGGATAATGCGGCGTGTCTCGACGAGGCTTTCGACCCAAGCCGCGGACGTGCTTATCGAGATGAGCACCGATGCAGCAACAATCGTTGCAAATCCAAGCTACATAAACGTTGTTTGAAATAATTTTCTTGACGTCTCATAGTCGTGATAAATCTTTAACCCACGGTTAACGATTACGAAAAGTATAATGGCTTCAGTGCTGTGCGTGCGTGCGTGCGTGTGCGTGCATTCGTTGTAAAAATCTGAAACATAAAAGCGCGCGAAATATTAGTACGTGCGCGATATAATTCGCGTTTAAAAAAAAATGTATCGAGTTGTTGGAAAAAAAAAATGTCGGCAAATCAATGTTGCCATTTGCTCTAATGCCCGTTTCAACAACTCGAAACGTTTTTTTAAGCGCTTGCCTCATTTTTACGTGTACGTATATGAAATTCTATTTGCCTTACAGTTATAGATTAGTTACTCATCTCTTCGCCGCAAACTTTTTTGGCGGCGATCATTTCATCCATTTTATTTGCCGCTGGGCGTCGCAAGTCGAATAACGGCTCTGTAATCGGACAAATTTTAATTCGGGCTATTACCGCCAGTTTTTGTTCTGGCTTTATTCTTGGCGGCCAAAACGCGTCCATTGTGTTGATACACACAATCTTGGGTATGTTGGGTGGTATGACGATGGAGGAATATTTCACGTTGATTGAAAAGCTGATTTCTCTTTCCATCGTATGTATTAATTTCGATGGTTGATATTTGCAAAAATCAATATCATCCAAGACGATGCCGTCCGTGACGCCGTCCTCATATTTTTTCCAATCCTCCTGATACGCACGAGGATGGGACATTCAAAATGGGCTAAAGCAAATTGAGTTTTACCCATTCGAGTCTGTAACAAATAAGAAAAACACAACAAATTTGTATATATATATATATATATACATATGTACATCCTTTTTTTTCCTTCAATTGACAACGAAGCAAAAAATATCACGACGAGGCTTACCGCTCCGACGAAAATTAAAGTTTTTCCGGGTGGAATGTCGAAGAGCTCCCGATTAAAATCGGTAGGCGCGAATCTACTCTGGTCGTACGATGCAAATCGCGTTGCAAAGTAAGAATCCAATGATTTTCTGTGTCTCACGTAGTAATCCAGATCCATAGTTTCTACGTGGTGTGAGGCTGCCGGTTGACTACCCGTCGCGCAAGCATCCATCAACATTACGTTATCAGCGTCTCTTTTGGCACGTTTAAAATCAGGTATTTTTCCAAACTCATAAATTTGTCCGTGCACATCTCTTTTGGTAATATCTGTACACGATTTCAGCACCTCTATTGTCTTCTTTGCCGTCACTATCTCAATGCTTGTGCCGTCGGGCAATTTATTTTGCGTTCTTAACAAAGAT
>NW_020227490.1:0-282 GCF_003070985.1 Temnothorax curvispinosus
AAATGAAAGATATGGAGAATAATAATTTTTGAGCTTTCTTTAGCACATGCTAAAAAATGCTGCGTACTATAATATCTATTATAATTATATTGTAAAAATTAATAATCTAAATTTATCTTGCTTGCTTTCACTTTGTCAGTACTAACAATCAAAAGTATAGCCAGCACTTTGTCCGTTCATTAAAATACATCAGCATACAAACGCTATATATTTGTTAGCCCGGTGAGCCGATCGGTAATCAGCGCGTATAGTGTGATCAAAATTAATTTTACAAAATAATTG
>NW_020227490.1:382-1322 GCF_003070985.1 Temnothorax curvispinosus
TGATTTCAGAAAGTAATCTTAATCGGGCATTAAAAATAAACCTCTTTATTTAACAGAAATATGAGAAATATGAGAAATATGCGTAGTTACGAATAATGTTTTAAAAAGTTGTATAAATTAAAAAGGATTTATGTTACATCAATAATAAATATGCAGGTGTTTTGTAACACCTATTAATGGTAGATTCTTGAGAAAATCTGAGATATCGTGAGCACGTGAGCACCAAAGAAGAAACGAGAAAAATTGCAAAAATTACTTATCGCTGCACTTACGTTTAACTTTTCTAAATAACTAATATTTTTTAAGAATAATGTATATTTTTTTGTCATTTAATATATTTTAAAATATATCAATATATGTAATAGCGATTATAAAGTCAAACATATATATGAATATATAGCGAATAAAAAAAATTATCGGAACTTTGACGGAAGCTGAATTAAAAATTAATCGGAAAAACTAATCGATTTTTATACTCACCCATTGTTCATACGAAGCAGGTTTGATTTTTTTTCTGTATATAAAATAAAAAAATCAAGAAAGAGAGAACATGCGAGAACACGTGGTGAGCACACACTTCTACAGACTTCTATACAACGTACCAGACTGCGGGTGCTGCGAGCAATGCGAGCGAATAAAAAAAATTATCGAAACTTTGACGGAAGCTGAATTAAAAATTAATCGGAAAAACTAATCGATTTTTATACTCACTCATTGTTCATACGAAGCGGGTTTGATTTTTTTTCTGTATATAAAATAAAAAATCAAGAAAGAGAGAACATGCGAGAACACGTGGTGAGCACACACTTCTACAGATTTCTATACAACGTACCAGACTGCGGGCAATGCGAGCGAATAAAAAAAATTATCGAAACTTTGACGGAAGCTGAATAAAAAATTAATCGGAAAAACTAATCGATTTTTATACTCACCCATTGTT
>NW_020227491.1:0-2934 GCF_003070985.1 Temnothorax curvispinosus
TATCAAAGCATAAGAATACGTATTTTATGTTCTTCATAACTCCACCGTCGTACCAACAAAAAACTTAAATTTAAAGTTTTAAAAATATTTATGTTAATAATAATTATATTTATCTAAAAGTAATATGTGTCGGCAAATATATTTCTAACAGAGATAATCATGTTTAAACGCAATGCAATGTTAATTAAATTTTTAACACAATTTTATTTTAAAGTATAGTAATATATGATTTGCTCCAATATCCATTATGAATATGTGATATGCATCAACGTCTTTGATTGAATAATTTCATGTGTGATATTTTATATCTCTGCATTTGAAATGTTTCATTTATAAACAAAATTATCAATTAATCTGTTTACTCAAAATTATATACAACTGAATTTTATACAAAATATGAAATAAAAATATATCAAGAATTTTTAATTAATTATTGCATATTGTTTACATTCTAATACAATTAAGTTTTATTTTTTGTTTATGTTTGTATAGAATACATAACGGTAAAGTAAGATACCGAAGCCTTTACCAGCTGTAACGAATAATATTATTAAGTATGTTTATTATGTTACAAATCAAATAGATATACATATAGCAACACATGATATACGATTTTCTTACCGTCGCAAAACACTCTAACGATCCAATAAACAATCCACCGACACTCAAAGAAAAATTTTTGGCGCCTCTTTGCAACAGAAAAAGTATAATTCTTTGTATGTGTAAGGGAGCTAGATACCATTGAACGCTGTACCTGTGAAAATAAAATTGGTCAAATTAAAAAAAAAACGATATTTTAAAAGAGAAAAAGAAATACATAAATAATATTCAGTACACTTCGTACGTTTTATAGATAAAGTGCTTGTTTACTAAAGGCAGATAAAGTGCATGCAAATACAATATATATACATATAATAACATCTGATAAAAAAGTTTTTTACGCAGTAACGAATACGTGACTAGTATGATCCATAATGTCTTGTCCTACATAATTAGCAACAAACATGTATACAATGCTGGCCATTACGAACAAAACGGGAAGTAAAAATTCGTTGATATTATCATCAAATGCACTAATCTGAAAAATATAATATAAGAGATTCGCGAACATACTGATTTATTTGCGTTTGGATTGCAGCAAGTTGTTTTAGAAAATATGCTGAGTTATAGAAATGGTGAAATATGCAAAATTGTTAAGAATTACAAGATTAATATTTATAAACAAAAATTTATACGCAAAATTAGAAGTATTAGAAACAACACATTCTTTTTATGACCCGAATAGTAAATTATAATGTAACATATCTTTCAAATGTAGAGATTTGTTAGATGACTAAGACTTACTCGGAAGAGATTGAGACTCAAAGAAATTACTCCTACTGCTATTAAGCAGAACAGCATTATCTCAAACTTGGATATCAATAATTCAGACAATCTTCAAACATAAACAAATATTATTTTATGATATATTTATTATATTTCAAATCCAATTAAGCTATTAATTGAGCCTAGTTAAAATTTGATCGGTTCAGTCGTTTATAAGATCCGATAATCTAAGGGTCTCTCAACTCGACGGTTCGCGTAAAGATACACGATCTGTCTCGCTGCGTACACTTGGCGCGAGACTACCGTGTCTCTTGATATGTAGATATATTATGTAATACTAACTTCATAGCTTGCCGATGAATATCGATGGCGCATATTATTCCTTTAAATATCAAAATTTCGTTCTCTGAGGTAATATTTTGTAGCACACTAGTTCTCATTACGCGTTCAATACGATAACTATAAAAAATATGTTTGTTTACTTGTTTATCTTTTGCCTTTTAAAAATTATCTTTAGATTTATCCAAAATAATTATATAATTTTGTTTATAATTAGAATTTTTGTAGCTTTTTCTAGATTTGTTTTATACCTTGAGATCCTAAACATTCCACAGGTATGTTAGAAATATGCTACGATAATTAAAAAAAATTTATTTTTAATTCAAACTTTATTTTTTTTTGCCTTTTAAAAGTGAATTATATCTTTAGATTTATTCAAAATTATTATACAATTTTGTTTAAAATATGAATTTTTTAACCTTTACTATTTTTTATACCTTGAGATCCTAAACATTCCGCAGGTATGTTGGAGATATGTTATAAGCATTGTCCCTATCGCTATCATCGCGGTACATCCTATGCAAAATGCTGTGTACGTATGCAACACAATTAAATAAAAGTGTCTTTTTTGATCAATAAAATATTCCGTTGTAATAAGTAAATCACAAGATTGAGATACGTTTCTCGATAAAATTATGTTGAAGATACTTGACCAAAATTGAGCGACAATAAAAGCAAATATGCTACAAGCGGCAAGTGCTACAAAGTGTTAGAAAGGAAATTGTTATACAAATGTCTGCGTATAAAAATATTCACATTGCCTTTTGTATTATGTGTGAAGTAAAACGTGTAGTAATGTAAAATTAAAAATTTGTCTTACTTGTAAGTATAATTGTGTACCATTTGGCATTGTAGCTGTATTTTTCTATAATAATGTTTTCATATTCATCTTTTATATCGTTGTATATATGCTGAAGTTGGGCCAGTAAATTCTTTACCTGTCAGCCCAGTAACATTTTATATCGTCATTTATATTTTTCACAAGTTGTGGAATATAAATGTTATTACAGAGATGTTAATTCAATCGAGTGTCTTTAACTTACAGCTTCCATATTAAAAGCAAAGGAGATATATTTTATCACAAACGTAGTAAAAAAAGATATAACAGAGAGAACCTTGACGATGAGATACGAAGTGCATTTTGAAGTTAAAAACGTGGTGAACTGCAAGCAATAATTTCATTAAAATGCATGTAAAATATCTATTTTTTAAATATTTTATAATTTTTAATTTATATAAGCTTAATTGCTATGTATGTATATATATATA